>NW_010359814.1:218623-233421 GCF_000414095.1 Morus notabilis
ACTCTTTCCAACGATGTGGGAAGAAAGATGTCACACAAGATGTCACCTTTAAAGAGCAATTAGCAAAATAGGCCTTGTTTTGAGAAAGCTTTGATCGTTTTGAACACATTTTTCTCCATCTAGTAACTTAGGATTTGTATCTACTGCAGAATTATTGCTTCAAATTTATCATGTTTGGGTGGAATATTGGACAGGGGAAATTATGTACTTGTCTATTAAGGTAGGGCTAGGAAGAGCCTTCAAGTTAAAGGCTATGTTTCCCATCCAACATCTGTCAACACACGCCATTAGAAAGAAGAAGAATTATGAAGTGGAATAAAAAAAACTCTTTTATTGATAGGATAAAGCTTTTAACTGTCGGATTATATTATATTAAAAAACGTATGACAATCTAAGGAGATTTAATAAAAGTCTGACTATTAATAATTAAGTCGCGCTAATAAAGTATCTGATAAGTGCACGAATTTACACTTTTAATAATTATAATTATCAAATTATTTTATCAAATTTGTGATTTAAATTTAAATATTCCTAAATCTAGAGGATTTAATTTTAATTAGATTTATTTTAGAGAATTATGAAGTGGAATAAAAAAAACTCTTTTATTGATAGGATAAAGCTTTTAACTGTCGGATTATATTATATTAAAAAACGTACTAAGGAGATTTAATAAAAGTCTGACTATTAATAATTAAGTCGCGCTAATAAAGTATTTGATAAGTGCACGAATTTACACTTTTAATAATCATAATTATCAAATTATTTTATCAAATTTGTGATTTTAATTTTAAATATTCCTAAATCTAGAGGATTTAATTTTAATTAGATTTATTTTATTTTTTAGGTTTTTGAAGAAAACAATTGGATTTGGGCTAGTTTACCAAACAAAACCCAAAAGTTGAGCCCAAGAAAAGCCCAAATCGGCCCATCAGCCCATCGTCTAGCCGAGCCGAGCCGAGAAGCCGCGAGCCCATCCCAGCCGCCACGTGTCGATCACTGCCAAGGTCCCCTCTGCCGCGCCGCAGGTCAGTGGGACCCAGCTGTCCCCGCGCATACGCGCGCTTGGCGCGCACGTCGTTCCCTCCGGGCGAGTTCTCCTCACGAGCGCATCAGGCACACTTCCTCTTTCTTCCGCGTGGGTCCCGTGTGCAGCAGCTCTCCAACCACGTGACGCCACGTGGTCCTATGCCAGCTGCTCCCCCGTTGCTTCCCCACGCTAGTAAGCGCGCTTTGCGCGCACGTTCTCCCTCCCCGCGCAAGTTTCTCTCCCGCGCGCGTCCACTCTCCCTCCACGTGGTCCAGCTGTGCACCACGTCTCTCCCGCGCGTGAATCACGTTGCGACACGTGTCCCACTCTTCAGAAACGTGATGGTTTTTCTCCCTCGATTAAGCCTTGTAACTTCTTAATTAGGATCCAGTTTTATGCTTTTTAGCATTCTTAAAACTTTATAAATAGGGCCATTGTCAAAGTGATTAGGGGGGATTTTTAGAGCCTAAATTCTCATACATTTTCTCTTATTTTCTTGTTCTTATTCTCATACTTTCTTTTTAGAATTTTATGAGAATTATGTGCAAGCTAGGCTAGAGTATTTAGGTGAGGCTAGAGATGATCTTATATGTGTAGTGATCTTATTTGGATTTTTTATTCTCCAATGGTTTGTAAGTTTTATACATTTGAGTAAATAATTTTCTTTTATCATATTTCTTCCTCTTATCAATATATTTTATTGTCAACTTTCATATAAATCTAGTCAAGCTCTTTTTATGTGATTGTTGCATTATATTATATATTGATAGATATTGTTTTATGAGTAGTCTTTTACTGCATTATTGCCAACGGTATATTGTCGCTCTTAGATTTCCAATAAGATAATTTTTCCTAATTCTAAACGTTAGAATTTTATTTACTCGAATACATTTTTAATTCATATGTTCTTCAAATATTTATTTTTCGATTGTTTGTTTGGGATGTGAAACTTTCAATTGAGTCAATTTATGAATCAAAATCCAAATAGGTGAACAAAGCATATAGAGGATTCTCAAAGCCTTACCACTTTTATTTATTGAATTTTCTCCATTTTAAATTGTTCAAAAAATCATCAAAAACACTCATTCATTTTCTTTGTTTGATTGCTTACTTTCCTAACGCTTTTTATTTGCTAATCATTTTTTATTCAATTTAACACTTCCTCGTGGGATCGACCGTTCAAATTGTACTACAATTGACCGCTTATTTTTGTACACGTTTGGGCGTAATCAGTACCTTAAGATAAAATTCTCCTAAAAGGAAAAGAAAGTTTCTGGCTTCATATATCTCTTCCCCACCTTAACACAATTGCAAGAAAGTTATTGTTAATAGTAGAATTTCGTCAATAAGATTACGCCGGGTTATCTCTCGGTGGCCCGTTGGGTTACCGGCCAAAACTTGTTATATACTTGGATTTATACAACTGGCTGTGTTTATTTTTGAGATATATTGTAAGATGTATTGATTTGTTGTTAGAACGGAAGTAAAGAGGCACACGAATTTATAGTGGTTCATTCTATAAAAAAGAGCTACATCCACTAGTCCTTTGTATTTTTTCTTTTGTACTTTTAAGATTACAAAAAAGCTCTCTCCTTTCCTCTATGGGCCTTTGCCCTTTTTATAGCCTATAGATTACATATGGGTCTCTTTTTGGGCGGACTGTCACAGGGGGGGTCCCTTGATGGTTTCTCTCAAGTAGCTTATTATCCTACATACCTAGACCGTAGCTTTTCAGCACTTTTTGGACTGCTCACTCACCCACTTTGTCCATTATTGCGGCTCTGCGATCCTCTGTGATTCTCATTGGTTAATTCTAGGCAGTTTATGGGCAGGTAATCATTTCCTGTGTTACTGACCTTCTCCAAACCCAAACATAACTTAGGGATTTCCCCTTGTCCCCTCAGAGGCCTTTCTTGGGACGTGGACCCATATTCATGCTGTCTGCCCTCAGCGCTTACACTATACTTCACAGGGCGCGACCTCTGCCTTGGTCGACCTCCTCATGGCGCCGCTTCTACTGCGAACACATCACGCATGCCTTGATTGTATGTAGTGTCGACAGTTGTATGAATCGTCCCATACGATCGGCCTTTTCATCAGATGGCGGAGGGGAAAATGAGCTTTAGGCGTCGACCGCTACCTGACGTAGTGGGTTTTGAGCCACGTGGAGCATGGTCGTCATCTGACGTGTCAACGGATATTTTCCCACATAACAGTCTCGATCTTGGAAGGATCTACAGAAATTTCTTGTCCTGATATCACATGTCCAAGGAACTTCACTTCCGTCAGCCAGAAGTCACACTTCTCTTTCTTAGCATACAGCTGGTGTTCACGAAGAGTCTAAAGAACAATTCTCAAATGCTACTCATGTTCTTCTTAAGTCTTCGAATAGACCAGGTGTCATCGATGAAAACAATCACGAACTGATCTAGGTGCGGCCGGAAGACCCGATTCATTAAATCCATGAATGCAGCTGGGGTATTCGTCAGCCCAAAAGACATCACCAGAAACTCGAAATGTCCATACCGAGTTCTAAAAGCAGTTTTCAGAATGTCTTCCTCCTTGATCTTTAGTTGATAATATCCTGACCTCAAGTCAATCTTAGAGTAATATTGTAATCCACCCAACTGATCGAATAACTCATCGATCCTCGGCAGCGGGTATTTATTCTTCACATTTACCTTATTCAATTGACGATAGTCAATGCACAACCAGAGTGATCCGTCGTGCTTCTTCACAAATAATACAGGTGTACCCTATGGAGAAGTGTTATTCCTTATATACCCTTTTTCCATTAGCTCCCCGAGCTGCTTATTCAATTCCTTCATTTTTGCAGGTGCCATTCGGTAGGGAGGAATAGAGATAGGAGCCATTCTCGGTATCAAATCAATGCCGAATTCAATCTCCCGATCCGGCGGTAATCCGGGTAACTCATCGGGAAATACATATGCGAACTTATCCACCACAGGAATTTCTGCATTATTTCCAATTATCTCGGGTCCCCCTTAGAGCAAGAAGGAAAGAAAAGCAAGCCAGGTTTCTCTGTCCCCCAACGCTATATCGCAATAGTCGTTCTTCTATGACTGGGTTCATGTCCACTTGATAAGTGATTACCGCTCCGGAATTGTTCATCAAAGTTACTCTCCTACGGTAATATTCGACAATCGCACTGTATCTTGCTAACCAATCCATTCCGAGTACCACGTCAAACAGACTCATTGGAAGGATTAGTAGGTCAGCTCTCAATCGCTCACCCCCAATCGTGATTTCACACGATCTACACATGTTAAGCACCTCCACACATCCCAGTGGGGAGTTCAACATCATCGGGGTTTCCAAATTCTCAGCTTTCAATTTCAAAGTTTGTACAAAAGCACTTGATATGAACGAATGGGTAGCACCAGTATCAAACAATACATGTGCTAAAGAATGAGATATCAGAATCATACTCTTTACCACCGTATTGCTGGCCTGTCCTCCAGAACTGCATCCTGTCAAGGTATAAGCTTGTCATTGCGCTTTCCCTTTCCCTTTATCACCAATATTAGGCCGTTGGGTCCCTGGCCTATATTGTTGCGGCAGAGGTATCTGCACTGGTCCTGACGCTTGAGGTCAAAACTGTGGATATTGAGGCAGATGATAAGCTAGCACAGAAGGGTATGGCATTGGCATTGGCAGTTGTGGCTGATAAGGCGGCACAAACTGCGGTGGTCTTCATTGATCGTAAGAAGCCTCACTCTGAGATTGCTGAGTCGGCAGCTGATTTCGATTTGGACAGTGCCTCCTAATGTGACAAACTTGCCCACAATAATGGCAATTGGGTCTATAAGGACCACTTCTGTCACTTCTAGAGAAACCACTGCCACCACTGATTATTTCTCCGCTAATCTGACCCTAATTGCGGTTTCTTCTACCACTCCGTTGTGGCCCACCTGAAGCAGAAGGTCCACCAGAAATAGAATCTCGACCAGCTGCTTCCTTGCTTTGCTGATAAGATAAATTGTCTTGTTCCACGCTTGTAGCAGCAGCCACCAGGTCTTGAAAATTTTGAATTCTTAGAGCCACCAATGGTCTCCTTACAGAATTCTTAAGACCCTTCTCAAACTTAAGGCATTTCAAATGCTCAGACTCCACCAGAGATGGCGCAAAGCGGGACAAGTCATTGAATTTTGCCTCATACTCCCTCACTGACATATCACCTTGTAGCAAGGACATAAACTCCATTACTTTCTCATCTCGGTAACTCTGTGGGAAGTTTTGTTCATTAAAGATAACTTTAAACTGCTCCCAGGTCATTCCTGCAACATTAAGCCTTATCCTCACTTGTTTCCACCAAGTACTTGCTTGGCCTTCCATCTTATACACCGTAAATTCTACCCAATACTCCTCCGGCACTCCCATAGTGTTCAGGTGCTTTACGATGGAATCAAACCAGTACTCCGCTTCTTGGGGTCTTCCCTCACTATTGAATGTGGGGATATGTCCACGTATAAACTCACGGAAGTAACTCTGCTTCCTATCCTCAGCCGGTAGCTCATTCTGAGCTCGAGTGGCCATGCCTTGGAAAGCAGCATACATAGCATCCATGAACTCTTGATTTTGTGGTGCCGGTTGGTTAACAGATTTACGACGCGGCGGCATCTCAATTAACTGAAAAGAAACTAGACTGTTTAGTAGATTTCTGATGTCACACATGTATGTACAATCATGTGGTTCCTAAACCTAAGGCTCTGATACCACTCTGTCACGCCCCAAAGCCGGGGTCGGTGACGTGGAGGCTCGATTAGGGATTAAACGCGATTAAGAATAAAATATTAAGGAAATTCCCAAACGAGCCCCACATTTAACTGAAAATAAACTACGAAGAAGAGGTACTAACTTTGAGCCTCTGACATCTCTCAGGGCTTCACCCACAGGATACGCAGCATTGTACATACATGAACACGTAAATAACATTATAGACATTAACCACAGTCTAGAAATCTAAATATTCAGAGTTTACAGAATTTATAAATTCTTACATTTGTACACAGGGAGGATGAACATAATTCTTACCAACTCAAGTAGTAGCAACTAACTCAGCTACTCCGCGCTGCTCCTAGAGTTGCCTGGGAGGGGTTTATATTTATAAAATAATAAAACGTGAGCGAAAGGCCCAGTAGGATATATTTTGAAATAACTTTGTAAATACGTAAATAAATGAGTAAACAAGTAAGAAAATAAATAAGTAAAAGAATAAATATAGACATTCAGTTCCAACACAACAGCCGGAACCTAACATCCTTTTTCTCAAAGGAAATATAACTGAAAATCTCTGTATTACAGGCATCAACAAGTAATTTATACTATGATAAATTACTTACACAACCACATGCACAAGCCATATCACCCCGGGCCAGGTTTCGGGTCTTGCCCCTAAGGATGCACTCTTTACATCCTATCTAGGCCATCAGCTGGTTTATCAATTTGCAAGATCTCTTATCTTAAGAAATCATTCATTAAACTTTATGAAACAGTTCATTATACTCCCTAGAACTACAACAAGCCATGGGGGTTAAAACGTTTTTCTTTCGCAAACATGCCCCTTTCTTTAAAACATTTGCAAAGACAAAATTCTTTTGAAAACAGCCTCACAAAGGAAGGGATAAGAAATCCTACCTCACAAATATCAAACATGGCTAGCGTTGCACTATTCCAGTTTTTGCTTCCTCAAAGCCCCTCAATCCAAGTCCTCAGCTAGCACTGATACAAAACCACACTTTAGGATCTAATTCTCATTCTTAAAGCAATTCAATACCAATCATACACTTCAATTTCCTATTAGTGTGCCATAATTCAATTACTGGTTTCACAAACCATTTCATGTTTCAAATCATCATTCCAAGGGTTTTCAATATCAAAACATGGATTAAGAAGCTAATCCATTCACTCTAGGTCCCCAAATGAAGCTAATTTGGGTTATCCTCGAAAACTGAGGTCAAAACAGGGTTTTTCAACAAAACAGGATCAAATCCCCTGTACATCGATCGACCGGTGACAGAGCAGTGCAACACCACCGGTCGACCGGTGGTGTGCACTTCGGTCGACCGGTGGACTCAGTGTAGTCCGGTCGACCGCATAGGTCGACCTGTGAAGAATAGCAGGGCGAGGAAACTCGCCAAACTAGTTTGAAAACCTGCAATTTCAGTTTCAAATCAAAATATCTCAAAGGAAAACTACTAGATCTGGGTTCTAAATACTAAATCAAGTCCAAAGAATCCAAGATCTCTAATTTCTACCATGGTTTTACTCAAAATCCATCAAAATCTATTTCAAACCAAAAATAAGTTTTTAAATCTGAAAAACTTGAGATTCAAGAGAGGTTTTTCAAAAATCTTACCTCAAAACCTTTTCTTAGCGTTGAAAACTTCTTGAAAATTTTCCTTTGGCTCGAAATCCGGTTTAATTTGGTGAAGATTTGAACGTGAGAGAGAGGAACGAACGAGAGAGAGAGGGGGAGAGTGAAAACGACAGGAAAGAGAGAATGCACGGGATAGAAAAAGGAAAAGAAGAAAAAGGAAAAGAAAAGAAAAATGGACAGGTATCAATTATTCAAAATGACAGTCCAGAAATGTACCCACACACACTTTTGGAATAAAATATAATTACTGAGAAGATTTAAATACCTTGAAATTATTTAAATTTACACATCAGAAACATTTACTAATCAATAATCAATTAATTAAACTAGATTAGGCACACTAATAAATCTTAATTACCTTAATTAATCTCATTTAATTCTTCGGGGTGTTACCCTTTTTAAGATAAGGTCCCCTCAGAAAAATCGTCTCCGTCTGACCTTTTTGTTGTAGTAGCGCCCTGTTCTTTGTTGGTAAGCGGCGAGTCGTAGTTGAGAGTCGATCCTTTTTTCTTCCAAGAGATCGAGCTCTCTGTTCATTGCTTCGACGTTTGCGTCGTCCTCGTGCGCGACCGTTCTTAGTGTCGACGTTTTACTTTCCACGGGGAGTACTGCCTCGACCCTATACGTCATAGAGAAGGGTGTTTCGTCTTGTCCCCTCAGAGGCCTTTCTTGGGACGTGGACCCATATTCATGCGGTCTGCCCTCTGCACCTACACTATACTTCATAGGGTGCGACCTCTGCCTTGCTCGACCTCCTCATGGCGCCGCTTCTACTGCGAACACATCACACAGGCCTCGACTGTATGTAGTGTCGACGGTTGTATGAATCATCCCATACGGTCGGCCTTTTCATCAGATGGCGGATGGGGAAATGAGCTTTAGGCGTCGACCGCTACCTGACGTAGCAGGTTTTGAGCTACGTGGAGTATGGTCGTCATCTTACGTGTCAACGCATATTTTCTCACATAACAGTTATGTACCTTTTTCAATGATCTTTTTCCATTTGCTAGTTGAGTTGACTTTTTCAATGGACCTTGGATGCTCCAAACCAAACTTCAAATGAATCAGAGTTTGAGAGGAAAAAAAGTTATATGTGACTGTTTATAAAAACTTTTTATTGTAACAAAACTCAAATTTTAAATTTAAATCGGTAAAATGAACGGGGTCAAAGAGTATTCAGATCAGTTCTAATAGTGGCAGAAGCTTTTGTGTTTTCAGTAGTTAATTAACTTCTAGAGGTTGAGCACAAAAAGAAAATGTCTAGAGATCACAATTGCTAAAATACATCATGGTTTTTGTCGTTTTCTTTTGTGTCATGAGAATGGAAGGCTACTCAAGCAAACCGTATATACCACCACTAAGCAAACTTAAATGGATTAGTTAGGAGAATATCATAATCAAACAATTAGACGTTTTATTGTGTATTAGTTTGGTCCACTGCTTTCCTTTAATGACCTTTATGAAGCACGTTTCCTCTGAGAGCTTTTTTTTTCCTGTTCTTTATTGGGTCAGAACAGAGAAAAGACCATCTTCTGTAATTTTTTTTTATTTAAAAAAGCGAACTAGGAAGGGCGTATGTATAGGCAGAATTTTTTTAAAAATTGCAATGAAAGGCCAAAGAGAAAGGGAAAAATAAAGCACAGAAAAGAAAAGAATTAAATCATACACTTCATTAGAAACATGACAGATCATAAGTCACGGTAGAATAAAGTTAAAGAAAATAAATTCTGACCATCTATCTAATTAAGTATCCAAAAAGTATTTAATCAATCACATAATGGCACAACATTTAATGGTTCAATTATTAAAACAAAAGAAAGTAAAAGAAGAGATTTCAAAATTTTTAAATAACCTAGTATAAAAGTGATTGCTTAGACGCTATTAAACTTGAACACGTGATATTAGTCCGCAGACAGTTATTCTGGTACATCTTTTTGGTAGGTACAATGTTCTAGGCCTTAACCATAAAATTGCTTGTTCCCCACAAATTTCCTCAAGACTTGCTTTTATGGGCTCTGTATGTTTTCTACTCTTTTATAGCGTGAAAACCATGATACATGCCACTAAAATTTCAGCCACGAGATGATGGGAAGAAATGATCTAGCAGTTAAAAAAAAAAAAAAAAATGTGGTCAAGTTTTAGCTTGTCAACTACTTGGATTTCTTTTTTTCCATCTTCAGACTACTTAAATTAGACTCCATGATATACCCATTAATGTACCACAGCTTTTTTCCTTTTTATGATATTGTAGGTCCATTTGATAGAATTTTTACTTTTAGTCAATAAAAGAGAAAAGAGGTAAAAGTGCGACTTTCAGTAAGTGTTTAAAATAAAATAGCTTAATGGATTAAAATAATTACTAATTAGAATGAAGTTCATAATGCTTTAACGAAGTTTTGGCACAAGTATTAAAGTCTTCTCAAAAGTTTTTTTTTTTAATTTAAAAAAAGTCTCATTTTGTGGTTTTGACTGGAAGCTTTTTTGAAAAGTAGAAGCGCTTCTCATTTTGTGGCAAGGTGATGTTCAGCGCTGATTGGTTAGATAAATGACATCAAAATTTACGAGGTAATTTGAATCCTTATTCAGGTATTTCTTATTTTCATATTTTCTCTTTTCTGTTTTTGTTTAAAATTTTTTCTTTTCTTTTCTAAAGCACTTGGAGTGGAAGAGATGTAAATTTAATTACAAATATAAAGAGGACGGAAGTTATGCTGATTGATGAGGCTTACCTACATATTTTACAGTACATGCCTGAAAAAAAAAAAAAAAAATGCTACAAATTTTGGCTGGGTCCCTGGCTGCCTGGCAATAGCTGTGCAATAATTTAGTCTGGCCTTGTGAAAAACTACATCGATAAGTTATTCTATCTAATAGTTTTATAATATAAAACCGATCCAGCATCCAGTCACTTCATATCTATAGAAAAATAAATAAATATTTTCCACCGATAACCTGAAATTATAATTGAGCATTAGAGTTGAGCAGTGAACGTGTTTGAAGTCTTTGAAGCACAAACTAAAAGCATTTAAAGTGCGCACAAATTCACAATTTATATTTGATATATGACCACTATTAAGCACAAAGTCTTTCAAATAATAAAATAAAAAATAAAAATAAAAGATCTGAACCCATCTTCCTTGAAGTTTGTAAGGTCTGACCAAGCTGCTTTTATACATTCCCTTTAAATTTGAACTTGAAAGATTCTTTCCACCCTTGGCATGCTTTTTTGCTGATGACAAGAAGATTTCATAACAATATGCAAAGAAATAAAACAAAATCATGCAACACAAAAGCATAACAAGAATGAAAGGAATATCTCATTGGGAGATACATTTTTTAACCCTCAAATTTTCATTAAGTTTCGTTAAATTATCATATCTTATTTAATTTGATAAGGTTATGATTTATACTAACAGATAAAAATTATACATGAACTTAATCTGACGGTTAAAAATTATATCCTATCAAGAGGATCGCATAATTCTGTAAGAATAAAGCCTTAATGTAAGAATAGAACATTATACGTAAAAGTCATCTTTACGTTGCTAATTGAACAAAAGAGCAAAGGGGTCCATGTGACCATGACTTATGTATAATCCCACGAAGGCTACAAGGCTATTATTAAAGCATAAAGTTATAATATATATCTAACCTAATCTATAACATCATTTAGCCAACAACCTTTCTTCATTATTAGCGCCAGAGATGGCTTTTTAGGGAATAACAAAACCATCTCATTTGTACTTTTTGTTGCTTGGAAGGCTTTTTTTTATTATTTTTTATTATTATTTTTTTTTTCAATCTAAACACAAACCAAATCCCAGAATAGAGTTTCCTAAAGATGGTTGCTGTATTCAACAAGGAGCTCTTGAGTTGGTACTTGATCACCCTCAAACTCAGAGAAACTGTAGAGTCTGGAGTTGCAGCCACGCCTAGCTCTGTCAAATCCATTGAATTCCCTGATCAGCCTCAACATGTCCAAAAACAGCAACAAGAACCATCTGAATCCCTCCAAATTGTGGTAAGAAACGACAACGAAAACGACGAAGAGGGCCTAAAGTCGCCGGAATCCGAGTGGGTGATCTCAATCAAAGAAAAGCTAGAACAAGCTTGGCAAGATGATGTAGCAGGATCATGGACAAACCTCTGCATTTATAGAATTCCTCACTACTTGAGAGAAGGAGATGACAAGGCCTATTGCCCACAGATTGTCTCCTTGGGGCCTTATCACCATGGCAAGAGGCGCCTTCGCCAAATGGATCGCCACAAGTGGCGTTCTCTCCAGCACATACTCAAGCGCAACAATCAGGACATCAAGCTCTACCTCGACGCAATCAAAGAGCTCGAAGAAAGAGCCCGCGGTTGCTATGAAGGGTCAATCACCCTAAGCAGCAATGAGTTTGTGGAGATGATGGTGCTCGACGGCTGCTTCATTCTAGAGCTATTTCAGGGCGCTGCAGGCGGGTTCAAGCACCTTGGGTACTCCCGAAACGACCCCATCTTCGCGATGAGAGGGTCAATGCATTCCATCCAAAGGGACATGATCATGCTTGAGAATCAGCTGCCACTTTTCATACTCGATCGCTTATTGGGGCTGCAGCTAGGAGAGCCTAATCAGACTGGACTAGTAGCCAAACTAGCACTCCAATTCTTTGACCCTTTAATGCCAACAGATGAGCCATTGACAAAGAGTGGCAGGAACAGGCTGGAATCATCAATTGGGTACAGAAAAACATTTGATCCGCTATCCGAACAAGATGGTCTCCATTGCCTTGAGGTCTTCAGAAGAAGTCTCCTTCGAAGAGGGCCACAACCTGAGCCAAGAGTCTGGATCAAGCGCTGGTCTCACGGCAACCGTGTCGTGGATAAACGGAGGCAACAACTCATACATTGCGTCACGGAGCTAAGAGAAGCCGGGGTCAAGTTCAAGAAGAGAAAGACTGATCGGTTCTGGGATATAAAGTTCAGCAATGGGATACTCGAAATCCCGCGCCTCTTGATCCACGACGGCACGAAATCCCTCTTCCTCAACCTCATTGCCCTTGAGCAATGCCATCTTGATTGCAGCAATGACATTACTTCCTATGTCGTCTTCATGGACAACTTGATCAACTCTTCTGAGGACGTGGGGTACCTCCATTACTGCGGAATAATCGAGCATTGGCTCGGCAGTGACGCTGAGGTTGCTGATCTCTTTAACCGGCTATGCCAGGAGGTCGTCTACGACATCAATGACAGCTATCTTTCGCGGTTGTCGGCCGAAGTTAACCGCTACTACAACCACAAGTGGAATGCCTGGCGTGCCAGCTTGAGACACAACTATTTCAGCAATCCTTGGGCCATCATTTCATTTTTTGCAGCGGTTATCTTATTGTTGCTAACTTTTGCTCAGTCCTTCTATGGAATTTATAGTTATTACTACCCATCACATTAAGATGCTTTTTTTTCACTTTTGGTTGGACAGATGAACAGTTTTTGACACCAAATTAAAGCTTACGGATTGCTTGGTTTTTGTGTGACTTAAACAATGAGAGTTTCTACAAATATCTGACTGCTATTATAATAAGCTTATATTTTCTTCCAAGTTGGGAATGGTGTTCTATGTGTCTGATTGTCTTGTGTATCTAAGATTTTCGAGAAATTCCCAAATGGGGTTTGGGAATCTGATCTCAAAGCATCATTTTCGTATACCACATTGCGATTTGAAATTTGAAATGGACGAATCGAATAGAGGTGCGTGATATTCAATTATACAGTCTTGGAAAAGAAAAGGCAAGCAATTTCGCAGCCACTTTATATGCCTTGGAATAAGAATTTTGATTATTCGAGCCAATTGCTGAAAAAAGAAAAAAAGAAAAAAAAAAACCTTCGATTGTTTGTACCTGAATGCTTGTTTCTTCAGAGACGTTGAAAAAGGAAATGGTTGGAATCATTTCAACCTCCGCCGGAGCTAATTTCTGCGCCGTCGATTGTTAACTCTCGGCCCTTGTCGTCCTAATGTGTGTTTCCGTTTTTCGGATTAACGTCGTTTCTAGAGTCGATGTCGTTTTACACTTGTTGCCTACTTTGCCTTTTCATGTTGTTTCGGACTTCATATTAGTTCTTTATATTAACGTCGTTTCTCGAGTTGGCGTCGTATTAGCCCAATCCATGGTGCCCAAAAATGGATCGGACATGGTGCACTTGGCTATTGGGTGTTTAAAAAAAAGGAGTTTTCCTATTAGAATTTTAAAAAAAAAGGAATAGCCACAGTTCTTTATCTTTTAGTTATTAGAGCTGTATCAAAAATTATTTATTTTATATATTTTTTTAATTTTATTTAATTTTGATCAAATTCAACAATTAAAAATTAACGCTATTTATAGTTTGGTCTATCAGAAAAGTTCTCTAAGAAAAAGAATTCTCAACAATTACTATAAATTGACATTGTTCTTGATTTTTTTTTTCTTTTCTATTGATATCTTAGGGATGGCAATAGGACAGGAAGAGGTCAGGGTCGAAAACACTCCTCCCATCTTAATATCTTACCATACTTTTTCCCCATATCCATCCTCATACCCACTTAACATAAGGCGGATTCAGGGTCATAGAGGTGTCAAATGGGCCGGGCCGTCCATGGACGGCCCGGCCCAGCCCGTAATAGTGTCTAATTCAGCACGGCCTAGTTCGTTACTATTACGGGCCGTGCCGGCACGGCACGTGTAATGGACTAGGCTGGGCCTCAACTTCTCAGCCCGCGGCCCAAGCACGTGGAGGCCCGCGGCACGGCCCTTATTCGGCCCGGCCCAAACCTTAATTCGACCCTTATTCAGCCCGGCCCAAGCCCACGAAACAGCCCATTTCATTTGGTCCAGTGGGCCCTTTGCGGGCCCAACATTCGGCACGTGACGGGCCTCCCGTTTGGCACGTGATGGGCCAAACGGGAGGCCCGTCACGTGCCGAACGTTGGGCCCGCGAAGGGCCCAACGGAAAAAAATCAAATTTTAACCCAAAAATCCCCTATAAATACTCCTTAATTCCACCATAAATCCCACACAACAATTCACTCTCATCTTCTCATCTCACTCTCATTCTATCTCTCAACTTGTCTCTTTGATTTTGATTCTAAGCTTTTTTCTCGCGTTCATTCATTTTTTAGCTCTTTCATTTACAAAGTTCTATCAATTTTCAGAAAATGGCCTCACCAAACTTTCCTGATTTCATTGCTCTTCCTGAGCTTGGTGAGGATACATTTTTTGAGGAAGAAATGATGCCTTCCAACCCCACCCCCACTGAACCAGAAAATGCTCTGGTGGATAATGCTTCAGTATACAACGAGGAAGCTGGAGAACGCAGCAGAGGAAAAAGACCGCGAACTTCTCCGGCATGGCA
>NW_010359814.1:233803-234006 GCF_000414095.1 Morus notabilis
CTCGTTCTGATTGCATGAAAGTTTTTTATGCAATGAGACAATTTTTTGTTGATAATTTTAGGACATTTAATGCTACTGTGTCTTGCACTTCTGATCTGTGGGAGGGGTGTAATAAAACTGGATATTTATGTGTCACAGCGCACTATGTTGATGACGATTGGGTTTTACAAAAAAGAATAGTTGGTTTTCGTTTATGTCCATAT
>NW_010359814.1:234192-235033 GCF_000414095.1 Morus notabilis
ATAATTAATTTAGTAGTTCAGGCAGGAATTGAACATATCTCTGCTAATCTTACAAATATTAGAGAATCATTATCCTTCATATCTAGTTCTGGAGCTCGGCTCCAAGAATTCAAACAATATTGCAGGAACAGCCAAATGCGCCCAAGAAAGTTTCCAACTGACATGAGACATAGGTGGAATTCAACATATTTAATGTTGAAGGCGGCACTCCCGTATTCACAGCTTATCACGACATATGTAAACAGTAAGAACGATCAAATTTTAATTTTCGATCCTGATTGGCAGATTGCTGAGTATTTTTTAAAATTTTTAGAAGTTTTTTACAATGCTACCGAATTACTTTCTGGAGTTTATTATCCTACTGCACATTTAGCTTTACATCAACTATTTAATATTTCAGAAACATTTTCTTATTATAGGGGTACATAACTTTTTGGAAATATAGTTAACTTAATGGAAAATAAATTTAAAAGTTATTGGTCAAGTTGTCCTATGTTATATGCATTGGCAACCATTTTAGATCTTAGGTGCGGAGTAGATGGAATTGAATCATTGATAACTGCTACCGCAGAGAATTTAAAAATAGATATGCAACTAAGTATTACTGACGCTAAGAAAATGTTAGAAAAAGTTTTTAGTTTGTATGAGGCAAAATATAGCACAGGTCAAAAAGAACAGGGAACTTTGTCATCAACTACCAGTTCGGGGCCGAAAAGATCGTCGTGGAGTTTCTTGAAGAAGAGAGAGAAAATGGCAGGATCATCCTCAACATAAGCGTCTACGGAACTAGTTAAATATTTTGAAGCAAATTTTGTAATCGATGACGACAAACTAGACATCT
>NW_010359815.1:0-534 GCF_000414095.1 Morus notabilis
TCTTTTGTTTCTGTTGTTCTTTTTTTCTTTTTTTGTTACTTTTTTGTTTCTCATACTTTGATTTTTAGCCCTTAGTTATTTCTTATTTAAATTCTTATCCTTCATTGATGTTTCTTTCACTTCATTAAATAATTTTTCTTTTTTAATTTCTCAATTCAAATATATTTTACAAATATATTTCTAAAAAAAATCATTTTACTATAATACTCTATATATGTTAGATTACATGTGTTTGACTAATTTTGTTGTAATTTTCTACATTGAAATAATTTTTTCTTAGAAGTACCCTCAATCAAATATTTTTCTATATTTCATATGTACATCCCAAATAGAGTTGTACGTTTGGGCCGGGCTAAACAGGCAGGCCTGAGGCCCGCTATTGTTAGCCCGAGCCCGGCCCGACCTGACCTTAAATTTCGTGGGCTTTTCGTGGGCAACACGTGCGCTAGACGCGCTCAGGATGCGCGCTGGCCGCGCGCGGGACGCGGGCTGGTCGCGCCATGAATGCGAGCTTGCCGCGCGCTGGACGTGCAC
>NW_010359816.1:0-7114 GCF_000414095.1 Morus notabilis
TTTGTTTTTTTTTTTTTTTTTTTTTTTTTTTTTTTTGGAAAAGATAGACAATTAGAATTTAGACATGACTAACGAACAAAAAGAAAAATAAAAAACCCCCATAATTTAAGAATAAATTATTGAAAAACAAAGCTAAGAATTGGGCGCATCCATCCAAAGAAAGCTAATATGGTTGGATGCAACCATAAGTTTTGTTGAGGCCAATCACCTGAAATTGCTCTTCATTGGTACATTTCTTGTTTGACTAGGAGCCCGCATCAAAGAATTCTTACTATTCCTAAGCATCAAGACTTTACTTTAAAATTTAAAAACATAATGCTTTTATATTTGCGTTTACTTTAGGACCTTGCACTCATTGTTGTTTTTGAGTATTTCCTAGAAATTACTTGTCATTCAAGTATGAAAACTTTATGCTTGTTTTTTCAAAAAAGAAAAAGACGTCTTTGCCAAACCAAATTCAACCGAATGAGTGCCAATGGCATTTAAACGTTATTTTCAAATGCGATTTTTAATAATGACAAATCAATTTTTTTTAGGGAATTAATAAAGAAAATCAATTTGGTTATGCCGTGATACCTTGTTTAGCCTACTCTATATCGTGACTAGCTCTTTCAATTTTTAGGACTATGAACCAGAAGATGAGAAGAAAATAGGATTTTGGGTTCATTTATAGTCAAAGTTCATCGATTATCCACGCCATAAGTTTCATTTTTCCTTCAATTCCTGGATTTGGATTCCAAATCAAGTAAGCTTCAGAAGTCGTGATAAATGGCTCGATTATTCAACTCCTCTGCAAATTACTCGAAATTTCTCATGAATAGTCTAATAACTAACAAGTTTTCAGGTTGACTTTTTTTGACTAACTTTCCAATTTAAGATTCTATTCTATTTCCTTCAAGCACCACGCGTTTTTTTAACTGATTAAAGCGCGTTTATCACTTCAAACCCCAACAAAAAGAACTTTTAAATTATTCTACAATTTCTCTGTACGTATCTATATATTACCTCACTATAAATATACAGAAGTTCATATTACAGAAGTTCATTTGGTTATTTTCTTTACGACTTCATATTACAGAAGTTCAGTCCATAAATAATTACTTAGAATTAATCTGCAGCGTGGTCTCAGTATTTATGACATAATTGTCTTCAACCCTTATTCCACGACGAGATCAGAGATTCCCATGCAGACGTTCAATATTCTACAAAGGAACCGGTACGTCTTTTGTGTTATTGTCCGTTTTCTTTTCTTTTTCATATCAAATACTTATCGGCTTGCATGAAACTAGAAGTATTATATTATTATTGCTTTCTGTCTGATTGATATTGTTATGGGATTAGATGATACTAAAGACGCATAGTAGTGAACACTAGTAATCTTGTTTTCCAACTTCCCATTATTCGTGATAAATGATCTCTTGTGCTCTTTCTCTGTTTTCTTTTATAGTTTTATTGTAGACTTCCGAAGACTTATAAAGCAATTATTGTTGGTAAAGCATGTATGAATATGTGTTTTTTTATACTATTTGTTTGAATATATTTATGCATTTGTCTATGCTTAGTAAAAAACCTAATCCAACCCAAAAACCCAACTTGGTATTAGGAACATGGGTGTTAGATGGACTAATTCTCTGTATGTAAAACTTTAATTATGGTATAATATTCCACGTAATAGTTGTTGATACTAGCATTTTTTTTAGGGTGATTGTTGATTGATTGGCAACTTACACCTAGAGGTGGAAGTGGCAGAATAATTAGCTATAATATTAAGGTTCCGTTCATTTTACCGATTCGAGTTTAGAATTTGAGTTTTGTTGCAGTAAAAAACTCTCATAAACAATCACATCTAACTTTTTTGTTACAGTAAAAAACTCTCACATAAAATCACATCTCAACTTGAATTAAAAACTCGAATTAAGGAACTAAACGGGCCTTAAATTAGACCGATGAATATAACTAGTTTTCTTCCCTGAACTGTTGGTATGTAAAGGCATGGTACAATAAGTCTAGATATTTTTATTTTTTTTAGCACACCAGTTCAATTCTGTGGGGCTGGAATCTGGTGCTCTTATAAATAGTAGGTTGGCGTCCACGTGGATCCCATTGGATGAGACCCACCATTTATGAGAGATGTGGATTTAATTCCGTATGTTTTCACACTACCACATATTGATGATATTTGGAGTGTTAAAATTATGTCTCGAATTCCTTTCAACTTAATAAAAAATCACCACAAGTGCTATTAAGCTCTACCGTTTTTTTTTTTACTGATACAAATGTTTTAACGTTTAAACTTCTCTTGAAGTTGCTTTCAATGACAAAATAATAGTTTTTTCTTTCTGTTTTTTTTTCAACGCAAATTGTTCTTTTTTGTGCTCAAAGATTGATTAGTATTTAACCAATAGCTACTTTATTCGGGTTATTTTTTTTCAAAAAAAAAAAAAAACAGAGTTGTTATACATATGGATTTTGAATAACGTTAGTCTCTATCCTTAGAAATAATGGGAGAAAAAAATAATACAAGTGGCGGTTTTTTAATTGTCTAGACAGAGATTGAGACAGGACACTTTCTTGCTAATCTTACAAAATTTCAATGATAATTTCTTTCCCGGCACCCTTTAGACAAATACTCAGGGTCCGCAACAATTCGTGCTTACCGGTATGTTAAAAGCAATCTACGGAAAATTCTTGCAAAATAGAACTCAGAAAATAGAATGCATTTGAGCCGCACATCAAACACAGAAGTCTAGAAAAATAGAAAGATAAATATGTTAAGAACATGGGATTAACATCCACTGAAACTTGCCTTTCCCGTCGGATTTTAGTTCACACTGATCTTAGCTGTATTAACAGTCCATTTTATATAAAAATAGAGAAAAAAACAAAAATAGACACGTGCAACTTAAGACAATAAAACAAGGGATTTTCTTTTGATTTAAAAATTAAAAAAAATGTCAGGTTTTGTAGTTTATAATTTCACGAATGGGTTGGATACAATAATATTGATTAATTCACGGATCATGAAATCCAATATGTGATTTCTTTAAAGATCCATTCCCTTTATTCTTCAGAAGAAAATCAAGAAAAATATGTTATTGTTTTGGCATTACAGAGCATCCGAATACAATCCTGTATGATTTCAAATATTTAATTCTTTGTTATAACAAAAGCTAGGAATATTGAACATTATAATTGATTCCGGAAGGTAGAATAATATGTTTTTTTTTTTCATGAGATTAGAATTATTTTTAATTTACGTGTATTTTTTGTGATAGAAAATACTGTAACGAACCATGAACTATAATTTAAATCATGATATAAATTCTCTTACCAAACGTCTCCGTGTTTCGTCTTTTTTATTTCGTCGTTTGTCATTTACTCCCGTCAAAACACATTCAGGTCAATTAAAAAAAGGTCAATATATAATCATACAAAGGCATGCATATTGATCCGCCTTGTGAACTTCAATTTCTAAGGCACTAATATTATAAAGTACGTTATATATATAATACTATATAACTTAGCTATATAGTAAGTAAGTGGCATGTTGCATTTCAATTTGGCATCGCTGTTGTCCACCCACGTTTTCTTTTTAATTCTTTAGTACGAGAGATTTGTACCAGTAGCGGCTAGCGCATTGTATAACTAAACAAAATTCCTGATGCTTCATACGTCACGTTGTTTTCTTTTGGCAGGTTTATTATTAGTTTTTAAGGATTTAGCTATTTTTTTTATTGGATTATATATATGTTACTATGCATTTTTCTTTTATTGCACCTTTGATAGTAGTTAGTAACACAATTCTTTGGTGGAGTAATTTTTTATTAGTAGATTCTATTTTTACATTTATAATCTTTTTTGCTCTTATTTTATTGTCACATAAATTAAAAAAATGTATACAATTCAAATCTGACCTAGTCCGAATCGCATATTAGAGATTTATTTTTGTAACTTTGTTCAAGGAGGTTTTATATATTAGATTTTTTTCAGTATGTCAATATATCGATAGGTCAAATTTTATATCCGTTATATATGTATAAAATCACGTAAAAATTTAAAAATACGTAGATCTAATAATTAAAAAAATTTGGTCCCGTTCATTTCGCCGATTCGAGTTTAGAATTCGAGTTTTGCTATAGTAAAAAGCTCTCAGAAACAGTTACATCTAACATTTTTGCTACAGTAAAAAGCTCTCACACAAAATCATATCTCAACTCAAATTACAAACTCAAATCAGCGAAATGAACGGGCCCGGCTCTCCCGTTTAATTTTTTTATTATAGTAAAAAATTTTCATATAAAATTATATTTTAACTCAAATTAAAAATTTAAATCAACAAAAACTAAACAAACTCTAAATGCTAGAGAATTTTCCTATATTTAAGTGGTACTTTGTCTAGCAAGTTTTCTTTTTCCCGTTGATGATCAATAGTGACATGTACGGTTGTTGAAGAATTAGAGATTGAATCTTGCGGCAGAGGGGCATAAATAAGCTCCAATGAACTTGAGACTCACGTGACAATACATAGAGAGTCCCATGTGACTTGAGCGTAGAGGTTTTGACGCAGCTTCCGGTGTCCGGTTAAAGAGGAACCTTGGTGGTCCCCAGGGCCCCACCTCATCACTCGAATGGACTTTTGCATTAAAAGCTGTTAAAGGTCAACTCTACCTCACTGTCTCCAACTATCAACCCCTCTTTCCTTCTCTTCTCTCTCTCTCTATCTAATTTCGCCCAGTCAGCAATCCAACGGCTAATCAAAACCTTTTGACCTTATCCCACTCACCCTTATCTCTCTCTCATCATTCATCATATTTTATACATGATCTCCAACCGGTTCCGTCCGTTGGAGGGTCCCACATAAAAGAGGCGCAGTCAATGGTCCTAATAAAAATCTCCACGTGGCGAATTCTAATTAGTCATTGAGTTTGACGGCAGAGAAAGAGAAAGAAGGGACAGGGTTCTTCACCCGATGCCTTGCATTGGGAGGGCATCAGTTTGACTCGAACCCACTCTTTCTTTCTTTTTTTTTTTTTTTTTTCTTTCTTTTTCGCCTGTTTTGCTCTCCTCGTCATCACCTTTTTTGTTTTTATTATTTTAATCTCCTTTTCTTGTTTAATAAGAAGACCCATTTTTCAGTTTCGTTTTTGGTTAATTCTTGATGGTTATTGGGACGAAATGGCCGTGGAACTAATGATGGGTTTTGGGATCGACAGTTTCGCAGCCAACACCACCACCAACATGGAAGAGAATGCCGTGAAGGAAGCTGCTTCAGCTGGGATTCAGAGCGTGGAGAAATTCTTGAGACTTGTCTCTCAACAAAATCACCATCAACAATACCACCAAGATGTGACGGAGTACAGAGAAGTTGCAGATGTGGCTGTGAACAAGTTCAAGAAGGTCATTTCGTTGCTCGACAAAGGAAGAACTGGCCACGCTCGTTTCAGAAGAGCTCCTCTATCTTTACCATCTTCATCATCTCCTCCTTCTGATCATGCTCCAACTCAGGAAAATCCATCTGGATCTTCAGTTCTCGAAGTTATACCAATAAATCACCAGAAGCCAGAGCACGGCGGCTCTGCTTTCAAGGTTTATTGTCCGACGCCGGTTTTGCGTTTGCCTCCTCTGCCTCACAACCACAACCAGCAGGTCCAGCCTCGCCATAATCACCACCACCAGGTAAATAATGCTCCGAGTTTGTTGGGCAAAAATGGTTCTGTGGACAAGAAGGAATCGGGTACGACAATCAATTTCTCGCCGTCGCCGTCGATCTCCGCCGCCAATTCGTTCATGTCGACTCTTACTGGGGACACCGATAGTACTATCCAGCCCTCGCTTTCTTCTGGGTTTCAGCTCACTAATCTGTCGCAGTCCTCGGGAAAACCGCCTCTCTCGTCGTCGTCGTACAAGAGGAAGTGCAGCTCCGTGGACGACGCTGCTTTGAGGTGTGGTTCGTCTTCTGAACGGTGCCACTGTTCGAAGAAAAGGTTTGTTTTTCCTCAATAATTCCCTATCTTCTTACGTCGTTTTTCTTTTTGTGGGTTATGATTGTTATGTCGTTTTTTAGCAGGAAATCTAAAGTGAAGAGAGTAATCAGAGTCCCGGCAATCAGTATGAAGATGGCAGATATTCCACCGGATGAGTACTCATGGAGAAAATACGGCCAGAAACCCATCAAAGGCTCACCTCATCCACGGTAAACAATAACCACCTCTCTTTCTTTTCCCACACTTCACGTTTCCTTTGGTACGAACCGAGTCTTGACTCGGCGCTTGACCCGTCGTTGACCCTCTCAACTCGTTGACTATTAATCTATTATTACAAGCATTTATTATTATTGTTAATCTGTTACTGTTTTTTTGTTTGGCTTTGTCAAGAAACTCGGTGGGTTTTAACGTCGTTTTGCAATTTGCCATGATTCAGTGGATATTACAAGTGCAGTAGCCTGAGAGGCTGCCCAGCGCGGAAACACGTGGAACGCGCTCTAGACGATCCGGCGATGCTAATTGTGACGTACGAAGGCGATCATAACCACACTCAGTCTGTCTCGGAAGCAACGGCTTCCGCCCTTGTCCTTGAATCATCGTAGTCAACTGGTCGGACGGCTGAGAATTTGAATTATCGTCATCAACTAATCCGACGGCAGAGGATTTGAATCATCGTATAGTTAACTGATCGGACGGCTGAGGATTCGTCTCTGTTAAAAAACAGTATTATTATAGTCACCGGCAATGAGTGGAGTTATAGTCAACTATGGGGCATTGGGCACCGTCTCCGAGAAGTTAGTGGATACGGCATGGCCTGCTCATACAGAAAAAAGCAGTGTAGGATTCCCTTTTTTTTGTTTTTGTTTTTGTTTTTTAACGCTGGTTTTTGACGTTTTTGGGTTTAGATTAGAAATGGAAACGATATATATGAGGTGGCATAGATATGATGGATTTGGTTGGAAGGTCAATCATGCTAGGCAGTGGGTTTTTTTTTTTTTTTTTTTTTTTAATATATATAAAAATCTTTCTTCATTTGCGTTAATTACTGCCCGTTTAATTTGATAATTTAAATTAAAATATAATATTATGTGAGAATTTTTTATTATAATAAAAAAATTAAATATAATTAT
>NW_010359817.1:0-2775 GCF_000414095.1 Morus notabilis
TATATCATTACGTGGTGACAATATTAAACCACTACAAATACTTAATTAGAATTGGGTATGCATGGTATTCTTGAATGCTGGCTATGAAAGGGTGTTGCAGAACTAAATACTACCCAAAATACAATTATCCAAACCTAATTGAAAACACTAATATGAACAAATATCTAAGTATTCTATTCACGCATATATTAGGTATTTAAAGCTATATCAGAGAAGAATCAAAAAATATATTATAGAATAGTTGACATTTTATCACCCTTAACGTGATACGCCCTTATAGCATGCTTCGTGTGCAAAATTAACAAGAAGCCCAATCTATTTAATAACATTATTCCCAAGTATGTCGTGTGGAAGAGCTTGATATCGATCAATCCACATTGTCAGCAATATGGATCTTATAATATAAATTTATTGATCTGTGGTCTTGGATTCTTCTTGTAGTTGAAAGAAAAAAAAATGCTTTAGATAAGTCAATTATATAATCCCACTCAGCACACAAAATAGGAGATAGAAAAGGAACGAATCAAACACAAAAACTGAATACTCGCTAAGTTCTAGGCACTCAAATCTGCCAAGAACATATTAGTTTCGGCCTATGGAGAACAAACCTTTTAACTCCAAACAAGTTGCTCTTATGCATATGAACAATTAGTGACCTCAATGTTGTCCATTTCAGAGGATTATGAAGTAGAACTTGGAAACCGAAAGGCATTTTCATCAAGACTCGAGAAAAAGGAAGACAAGATCTAAGCATATCCCCACACGGACCTAAGCAAGCCAAAATTGTGCTCTTGAATGCCGAATGTGTTAGGAAATTATATTTCCTAATAATCATTATGGGCCACATATTATAACAATTATATTAAACTATTTAATTAATTGGGCTAATTAAGTGATCTAACAGGGTATGGGCTGAATGGGTGGATACCCATATTGACCCAACTAGGTTTAATGGGAGCCTAATAGGGCGGTATATAAAGAAACTTAGGTTATGGTCCCCAATACATCAAATCATTCGGCAGTTTTCATTCTTCCCCATCTAAAGAGAAAACACCCCATTAATGAACTAAGGAGATTTGACTGAGGAAAGCAATAACTATCGTGCTCGTTGTCTTAGAGAATTCTATTGGAGATTAAGGCTGCACCAATGGAGACAGGTATTTGTTCTAACTTATTTTCATAATAATTTGGTGTGTTGATTCCTGGAATGTGGAATACGGATTTAAAGATCCAACAAGTGGTATCAGAGCGGTCATCACATTAAATTATTGAGAGAATTTTTTGTCTCCAATATTTCTGGCTGAATATCATGTTGATCGATTCATATGATTTTTCTTTTGTTTATGGAATTTCATATATGCTTTATTTTGTTAAGAAAAGCATGTATATAGATAATCATATGAATTTTTGGTGATTGATTTTGATCAATATTTGTTGAATAATTTTTGGAATTATTTATTATTCACAAAATTGATAGTATGAAAAATTAGGGATTAAGAAAATTTGGTAAAAGAATTACAGAAAATTTTTTTCTTCTGGAAATTTTTTTTTTCTTTCGATCTTCGTTGTCTTCTCTTTTCGGAGAAGGAGTATGGCCGGCGGCAGCCTTGGCCGCCAGCACTGAGGAATCAAGGGCACGGCCGTTGGCCCGCACCAACAGGATAGCCGTGGTGGGGTAAGAAACAGCGGCGACCATGGCTGCCGCATAAAAAAAAATGTTTGTTGCCAACTGCAAGCTTGCTGCCGCCGGCGTCTAGATTCCCAGGCACAGCCATTGGGTTGCGCCGGACAGTTATTGCCGTGGCCAGCCGGCCGCGGCATGGGGACTGGAGGCATTGAGGACTGGCGGCCGCCCGGGGGGAAGAAGGGTCGCAATAGTGTTGCGACCCTAGGCCAAAGTTCTGGGCTTCGGCCCAGAACTGAGAAAAAAAAGGGGACACAGGCCACTTCAAGCCCGTGACAGAAAAGAGAAGCACAGGCCCAAGGGCCTGTGCATTAGAACTAAGGGCCGCTGTTTATTACCTGCAGCCATAAGGGAAATAATTGCTAATTTTGGGAAATTATGGGTTTGTTTTACACCCAATTTTAGAGATTTTGGGCAATTTTTTTTAACCCATTAAGAAATTAAGTGCAAATTAATTAAGAATTCAATTGAATAAAATAAAATTCTGGTTCTTTATTTTGTTTTACATTTTAGAGATTTTGGGCAATTTTTTTTAACCCATTAAGAAATTAAGTGCAAATTAATTAAGAATTCAATTCAATAAAATAAAATTCCGGTTCTTTATTTTGTTTTATTTGATTATTATTGCACTTAATTGTCTTGTATTTTGAAATAAATTGATTGAAATAATACTGTTGCCAAAGTAACCTCTATTGTGGATGTTGATTTATTTTAAAATATAAAGATGAGTATACCTATTATTTATGAGAATAATGATCGGCCCAAAGGAAGGTTATTATTTGGCTGAATAATGGGTATACCTGTGGTAATAAATATGTGACAATTATAAAGCTCTCCATGTGAGCAATAGTCGGCCCAAAGGAAGGCTATTGTTTGACAGGATTTATTGTCAATATTTGATTACTGCGCAGAGAGTACCACTTACAAGCTGATGTTTTTGGTCCAAAGACTGAATATCAGTGTTGTGCAGGCTGATGCCTTTGCTAAGAAGTAGCCTTTCATTTTAAGTGGGGCATGTCTAAATTTACGTAAATTTCCACTAAAATTGTAGTCATCATCATGATCTATTTGGACCACGAAGATAACGCCTA
>NW_010359817.1:3627-19204 GCF_000414095.1 Morus notabilis
GTGCGAGCTCTGTTACTGAACATTGTTAGAGAAATATTGCTACTTATGTGAAAATATATAATAGGGGCAATGAGATAAGGGATTTTTTTAAAAGTAAAATCGAAATTAATTGTAACGTCTTAGATTATAATTAGTCATTTAAAAAAAATTTTAAAAAAGTTTTTAGTAGTGAGAGTTAGTTGAACTTCTTTATTTTATTTCAAAAAACATGAAAATGATTTTTGGTAAATAAAACAAGAAAAGATTGTTACTATCATTATGAATTTTTTGGCCAATACAATTATGAATACATATTAAGTTCGTAAAAAATAATATAAATAGAATAGACTTGTCCTTCATATGCACATAGGTTGTAATAAACGGTGGAGACAGCCTTTCATTTTAAGTGGGACATGTCTAAATTTACGCAAATTTCCACTAAAATTGTAATCATCATCATGATCTATTGAAAAGGTAATCTGTGCCTACTTTAGGCGGGGAGAATATGGGAGGCTAGATTTGTTTTTGGAGCGTATTAAGGGTTTGTATAAATTTGGAAGATCAACTTATGATTTGTTGATTTCGGGCTATAGAAGAGCTAGCCTTTCTAATAAGGTGGATTTGGTGATGAATGATATGAAATTGGCTGGACTTTTATAGCATCATTAATTTATCTTTTGCTAAAGAAAAGGACTATAGATATTGATGTGCTTTAGATCTTCTTTGCACCCCAAGTCCTAACCAAGCTAAGGCAAGGCATGCCGGGAAGTGCTTGAAACAAGATCATTTCAGACAGAGTCTTGCAGCTTCGTATTGTGGAACATTTTGACAGAAAAGAGCAAACATGTGCAGGGTATAATTGTAGTTATTTCCTACAGGCTACAAGCGGCCACTGCCTTCAGGATTGGTTTTATTTTGTAGGACTCTATAGCAAAACACATGAGCAGAAGCCAAATGAAAAAAGAAAAAAAAAAAAGGCTGCTTTTTTTTTTTTTTTTCCTCACAGTAGAAACGTCTAAGTTCTGCTTTTGGCTCCCCGGATCGCAGTTAGTCTGCAAGAAGAGCCTGTAATCAAAACCGTAAAATTGTGGTTTTTTCAAATTTTCAGTAAATACATTTTCACAGCCAAAAAAAAAAAAGAAAAAGAAAAGAAAAGAAAGTGTCAATCTAATGTATTTGTTCCTTACGAGAAGATTTAAATATCATTTTCTTATCCTATTTAATCCTTTAGGAAAATACGGTTTCAAATACTTATCAAAAGTCTCAACTCTTTAAATTTTATTTTTAATTTTATATTTATAAATAAAATAGGAGTATAATAGTAATTAAATGTTAATATTCTTTTAATATCAGGAAGAGAGTTTCAAATTTCAAGAGAATATGAGAGTGCTAATCTCCTTACTTGATCTTAAATTTGAATAAGACCCATTAATGCTACTTCTATTTTATGATTAAAAAAAAAGAATAAATAAACATGAAATTAACTCTCATTTTTCATTCTAATTCCTCAATTCTTATAAATAAACATGCCACAGGTGAGGTGATGATCTTCTGATTAGTAGAATAAAAAATTTGGTCCAGTCGTCTTGTTGCACTGAATTAGTTAATGCCCACTTCCCCAACTCAGTGCCCTCACTAACCGGTGGTTTTCCTGTTAGCAGTTCCGGTAGAACTACCCCGAAGCTTTTGACGTTAGCTGCTGCCATTGTTATTCTCATTCTGTATGCATTCTAACTCTGCCAACCATTATTTTAGAAACAAGATTCAGCAACCACATAACAGAATTTGCAATTTAGGGTGGAGAGAGAGAGAAGAGAATGGGAGAGATAGGGTCGGTGAAGAAGAAGTGGTAGCAGTTCTCTCTCTTTTTTTTTTTTTTTTTGGTATCTGGTTACTGATGTTAACTTCCTTTAGTTGTTTGTTTTCTAATTATTTTGACTCGTAAAATGGTTTATGCAAAGTAGAAGTTACTCGTATCAAATGGATTGTACAAAAGTGACTGAGAAACTATTAAGTTGTTGGCAAAAGTGGTATACCACCTAATTACCTCAATTTTTTGTGTCGTCTCTTGTTTCACTAATCATTCCTTTATTAGTAAAGTGCCAATTTACTGAAAAGAGTACTAAAGGTTTTTTTTTGCTAGAACTTATTACACATTTGAACTTACTTTGAAAGCAAGTATTCTTTCTAAACTCGGCTAGCACCTTGTTATAAAAGGGAAACCAACGACTCAGAAAATAATAAGAAAGCCTTCAATAATGGCGAGAAAGAGAGGCTTCAATGAAGCCATGGAAGAAGGAGGAAGAAAAGCGAAGAACTACGTAACTTTCTCAAAGAGACGAAGGCCTTCGATTTGTGCTACTATTACGACGCCCAAATCGCCCTCGTCGTCCTCTCTCCGACTGGAAATCATTTTGCTTTCGGCCACTCTTCCGTCGACAACGTTCTCCGTCGTTATCTCGGCGGCTAAATGACGCCAATGGATGGTCGTTTCGTAGCCGAAGAACGGAGGCGCCAAACGGAACGACTGGAGCGGCTCAAACGCAGAATGAAGGAATTAGGGCAAAGCAGAGAGGTGAAGAAAGTGAAGGCGTGGATTGAGAGAGAGTGGGGGAGTTGTGGTGCGACATTGGAAGAGTTGGAGGTTTTGAAGGGGAAGTACTTGGCGCTTCTTGATAACGTCAGGAACAGATTGTCGTTTTCGGGCAAGGAAGAAAAAGTTGATGTTTGTCCTCTTGCTGCAGTGGTGCGTTCTTCAAACGACATGTCGTATTCGGTGGAAAAGTTGGGTACTGGTTGTGCTAATTTTGGTTTTACCACCATCCGAAAGAGTTTTGGTAAAGAAGAAAATTTTGATCTTACTGGTCGTTGCCCTCTTTCTTTGGTGAATTCACCAAACGACATGTCGGTTGAAAAGTTAGGGCGTCAGTTGTGCTTATATCGGTACTGATTCTGCTGATACTAGCATCAGAAGGAGATTTGGAGTTGGTTCTTCTACGTCGTTTTCTGGTAAAGAAGAAAGAGTTGATCTCTGAAATACGTGCATCAAACGACATGCCATATTCGGTGCAGAAGTTGGGTCATACTAGCATGGAGAAGATATTGGGAATTGGCTCTTCTTCGTCGTTTTTTGGTGCAACAACTGGTGGAATGGGACCATTCAACGATTACGTCAACTTTGACTGCGTTGGAATGGAAAATTACACTACTTTGTTCCCACAGATTGGTGGTGCTTATGTTTCTCCTCTTTCTTCGATGGACGACATGTAGTACTCAGTGGAAACTTTTGGTACCAGTTGTGATAATTCTTGTACTGATTACGTTGATTCTAGCATGAAAAGGAGTTTGGAAATTAGCTCTTCTTCGTTTTTTGGTGATGGGGTGGGTCCATTCAACGATTATGTTGACTTTGACTATGCTGGATTGGAAGGTTACACTTCTGTGCGTTTTTACTTCCATTCAAACACAGTATTAAATACTCTTTACAATACACCAAAAGCGTAAACTTCAGTTAAATTACAAATTTTAACCAGTAATCTAACAGGCTACCAAATGATAATTCAGTGAAGTCTTGTTGATGAAAACCAACCGTCAACGTAAAGTAACTTTGGAGAAGGAAAATGACAAACAACTCTTAAAGATCCTGAGTGAACAAAAATGCGACACCTAGCCTTTCCCTCTAAGAAACAGGGTTTTTTTTTTTTTTTGCCCAGGAAAAAAACGAAAAAAAAAACACTGGTGAACAAGTTGATACTCGTCTTTGTCATATTGGTCAACTGCTTGCAACAAAAGTCCAACTCTCTGAGATATATATATATATATATGTCAAAAAATTCCACTATAAGATTTTCAACATTTCTAGTTGTAAAAACCATATATTTGCTTGAGTTGGGGAAGTGGTGTAATTCATTGATGGGGAAGGGGGCAGTTACCCAGCTTCGTTGTCATCAACTGCAAACGTTATTTTTAATGTTTCTTGCAATGATTATTAAAATGGTGATTCTCCCATCAGATTACTGCCAATAACAAAGAATCAACCACTTGTGCGTGGTCCCAACTAAACCCCACTATTGATTCACTTTTTTTTTTTTTTTTGATATCATGAAGTGCGTAATAAAATAGTGGTGGTGGCATAGTTTATATGGGACATCTACAATGAAATGATATAGTAGTATTGATAGTCTCTTTGTGCTCCCATCACCCATGGCATGCTTCATGAATAGTGATGATGCCCATTGACCCATCTTTGGTCGGAAAGTGGTGTTCTTGGTCCTTCAAGTTAAGATGTGTTTAAGCAATGTCATCCTTCATTGTGTAGACGTTCTTGTTGGCGTCAATATTTAGGAGTTGAAGTGCGTGATAAAAAGTGGCTCGAGAAGGAAAAGTTACTAGGATTAAAAGGGACACTTTTGCGAAGACTGTCACTAAGCATCTTTATGTAGTGCCAAATTAAATTTGGTACAAAAGGTCACTCTTAAGTACGATGTTTAACTAAATTTGACAAGTTATACATGGTGTCCTCGTATTCACAATCTAATGGTCATATAATAATTTATTAGGATCACACGTGAAACGGAAATAAATCTAATTCATATTTTCGTCAATTAACATTTAAAAAATCTAAAGTCACATCAACTTAAGTCATATTTAACATGTTAATAAAATGATATAATTGAAATTTCATCACGAAAAATGAGAATCTGTTACTGAATAATAATAAAATAAAAAAAGTCCTAGGTCGTCATTTTCCAATTCTCTAGACTTCACTTGGTGTTCATAACGAATAATATAGGCTTTTATTAAATATATAGTAGCCTTCATAGAGAGGAAAAAAAAAAAAAAACTTTGGGCCTGTTTGTTACCGTTTTTATTTTCATTTTTCACGTTTTTTGAAATAAAAAATTAAAAACATAAATGAAAAACGCGTTTGGCGAAGTTTGTGTTAGAAAACAAAAACAAAAACGTTTTTGTCTTTTTGTGAAAAACTGAAAACGAAAAAAATACGTTTTCATTTTCACGTTTTCGTTTTCTGAAAACGGATTTCAGTTTTTTTTTTTCTTCTCTCTCTTGCCGTCTCCGACTGCGCCCCCCTCCCCCACTCATCTCCGTTGATTGATGAGGTAGTAAGGAAATGGGTTTTCAGTTTATTTAATATATTATTATTTAAAAATTAAACTACTAAATACAATTTTAGTTTTTTTAAAATTGAAAACAATCTCAAAATAAAACTACCAAACGTATTTTCAGAAATTATTCCAAAATGAAAATAAAAACGTTTTTATTTTTATTTTCATACAAAAAGTAAAAACGTTTTAGAATCAATTCCAAACGCACCATTTGTGATCTATGCTTGACTGTCTCTTACCTAACAATAGTATCGTTTTTAAAACTAATTATTAGCACAAACAGTGTGCTCCACTATTTTGGATTAGACGATGTTTTCTCATCTAATTTTTCGTTACCAAAAAAGACATTGATTCTCATACTTAAAACGTTGACTTTTTGGTCCGCAACCTTCGCCTGGAGTCTGAACCTGCCGATAAGTCAATAGTACCGTTTACTTTACCGATTTAAATTTAAAATTTAAATTTTGTTATAGTAAAAAATTTTTAAAAACAATCACATTTAATTTTTTTATTATAGTAAAAAATTCTCACATAAAATTACATATCAACTTGAATTATAAACTCAAATCAGTGAACTAAAGGGGTTATAATTTCCTTCCTACCCAGCTCATTAGTGCAGATAATTACCTTGTTAAACTAATGAGAAATAGATAAGACCCATTATCTAATTCCCGCTTAAAATACTAGGAAGTAAGGAACAGTGGTAGGCAGTGAAGTCCAACAGTGGGACCCACTGTCAAATGACAATGACCTGGAATCCCAATATCAACGACAAGCCCCAGTGACCCCCGTTGCTCTGCCACATCACTTGATCACTTTTCCAGTTTTCCCACCCCGTGACTATATCCTAGTTTTCGTGTTTATTTTGTCCCGATAATATACTAGAATGACTATTCAACAAAATAAAATTAATAAAATGATTTTTTTTATTTTTTATTATAAAAAAAGACTATCTAATTATTTTTTATAAAAAGTGATCATTTTATAAATATAAATTTTTAAAAAGTTATTTTACTAATAAAATTTTTTTATTGAGTTATTTTTATAAAGCCCTCGTCTTTGGTGGGGTGTTTTTATTAAGACTGATAATATAAGTCATGATATGATAATATGATTTAAAAAATGATATAAATTTCATGGATTAAGGTTAGAAAAAAAGATGTTCGAGTCAGAATTGAGTGTACTTGAAATTGACACTAAAAATACAGGTTAATTTCATGTTGGACCCGCTTAACCCGAACACGACATGAAACTCGTACAAAATTAAAAAATACATATATCTTTCATTACATATTTTTGATTTTATTATAAACTTGTGATATCATGATAGTTATACTCAAAATCTTAAACTATTATTAGATAATTTTAATGGATGTTATTGTATTTTAGTGTGTTATGAATTTTAAGTTATTTCTAATATGTCAAAAACTAAATAAAAGTAAACAATTTTTGAGTTAATTTCGGGTTCACGGGTCAATTTTGTGTCACGTGTCATTTTTGTATCATGTCGTGTTAACCCATAAAGTGGTCGTGTCATGTTCGTGTTGCGGTTTTTAAAAAATTTTGTGTCATAGGTCGTGTTCAGGTTAACTATAAATTAAAAAAAATGATCAAAACACGACACGTAATACGAATTGTCACCCCTAACTTTTATAGTGGATAAAGTTATTTTGCTATATTAATATAAATTTTTTTATTAATAAATTGATTTTTTAACCGATTAATTTGAAATAGAAATATTTTGGGTATCATTTATTTTACCGATTCAAATTTTCAATTTTAAGTTTATACAATTAAAAGTTCTACAAAAATATCACATCTAACTTTTTCTGTTACAGTTAAAAGCTCTCAAAAAATGTCACATCTCAGCTCAAATTGAAAATTTAAATATGCAAAATGAATGAGGCTTATATTACATATCGTAAATTTTTAATATAGACATTTATAGATCTGACTGTTAAAAAAATAATCTAATGATTGAAAGTAATAATTCTTTTCAGATAATAAGGCCCTATTTATTTTACCAATTTAAATTTAAATTTTAAATTTTACTATAATAAAAAACTTTTATAAATAATCACATTTAAATTTTTACTACAATAAAAAGTTCTCACTAACTATGCACGTTCTACCGTAAATGTTGTTTTTGTTTTTGCCTTTTTTTTTTGGGTGAAAAGAAATCTCAAGGATTTGCTCATTGCGCCAAGAGTAAGCTACTCTTTCAACTTCTAATATTGATAAAGTGTAATAAATAGTCGTACGCTGCCCCCAAAGTGATGGAAGTTAAATTTGGACCGAGGCATCTTGCCCATATTTTGTGAGTTTGTTTTAAAGAACAATCTTAAATTCTGAATAATGATCAGAAAATAATGATTTTTTTTATTAAATCTAATATTATTAATTGATTTTAGACTTTAATTCACTAACAGTGACGAAGTCAGATAAATTAGTTAGAAGATTGGGGCCTAATTGAGCTTAGGTTGGGGTGTATTTGATCTAATAAGTTGTGATTAATAAAGAAATATAGAATTTTAAGAGGTAAAATACAAATTTTATATACAAAATTAAAAGAAAAAAAATAATAGGTGGGACGAACCCTCATCCATAGGTGGCTCCGCCGTGCTCTCTAATATAGTGGTGAATTCATAAAATAAGCTGTCACAACAAACAATGCATGTAAAATTTACCAATTCAATCAAAGTTTTGTTCTTAAAAGCCCAAAAAAATAAAAAAAATAAAAAAATAAAACCTAATTCATCGTCCTCGAGATGTTTAGTAATAATCCAATCAAAATTGTTAAGCTAATTATTCACACAGTTAAGACTGACTTATGACGAGTGACGCTGGGTTAGTTAAAGCTCAAGTGACAATAATAGCCACAACCAAAAATTGGTTCACGGGCAAGTCAAGATTTAAGTATTGGTTTAATTCACTCATTCAAAATTTTAAGTATTGGTTTAATTCACTAATTCAAAATTTTAATTTAATTTGAGATATGATTTTAACTCCAGATTTTAGCTGCTCATATACTACTGCTCTACTACTCTACGATAGTTTGCAATATTCCGCTCAGCTAGTAAAACGTGACAACTTATGTGGCAATTGAAGATCTTTCTTCAACATCTGAAACTTAACTACCAAAAGTTTTTCAATTGCTTCACCACATTTTTGTTATTATTTCCAAAAGCCAACCAAAACAATTATGTCTTCGCCTTCGCCTTCGCCTTCGCCGGATAATCTCTCTCCGGCCACATCTCAACCACTTCCACAGTCACCATCTTTTCCTCCGCCGCAAATTACACCGCCGTTCCCTTCTCCATTACCACCACCTCCGCCCGCCCCTGCCGCACCTCCGCCGTCGATTCCTCCGGCTATATCTCCAGCCGCCGATGACCCGCGCGATCCGGTTATCTCGCCTCCGCCACCAGTAATAACATTGTCTCCTCCCTCATATTCTACTCCTCCGGCGCCGGCGCCCGCAGATACGTCTCAGCCGGAACCGCCTGTGTAGCCGCCTTTGCATTTCGTAGCTTCACCGCCGCCTCCTTCGGAAACAACGATTCCATTACCACCGGCGCCAAAATCTCTTCCGCCGCCTCCTTCGGAAACAACGACTCCATTGCCACCGGCGCCAAAATCTCTTCCGCTGCCGCCTCCAGAACCTTCGTCACCTCCGACCGCTACTCCGCCGCCTCAGGCACAGGGAATTCCAAAATCACCACCTCCTTCAACCACATCAATTACTCCGTCACCGCCGCCAGTACGGGAGAATATTCCGTCGCCATTACCTGACAGCTCCCCAATTACATCGCCGCCGACACAGGACTCTCCAAAGACGCCTCCGTCGTCATCCTCTTCACCGCCGTTACCGTCACTGCCGTCTTCACCGGCGAACGGAAGTTGGCCGGCGGCAGTGCAGATACAAAAGCCGCGAGCAAATGTAAAGTTCTCGCCGGGCTTTATAGTTGGATTCGCCGTCGTCGCGTTTGTTGTTGTCGCCGTTCTTCTTCTCGTTGTTGCATGCGTTTCGCAAACAACGTCGTCGGAGAAGGAGCCTTTCTTGGCTTCCCAAAGCAACCATCTTAGGCCCAATTGGTGAGACTTTAGTGCCACTTGTATATTCAGCTTACTATTCGTCAACTCTCATTTTCCATTTTTTTCCATTTTTTTCCCCTAATGGCATGTATTTTCTTGGCATATCTTCCCACCAATTGTCATTTTTCGGCATATCTTCCCACCAATTGTCATTTTTCTTTTCTAAATGGAATATGTGATCCATTTCCTTTGGAAAAATCTCATGGTGCCACTATCCTTTTACTGATCCATCACAAAACTACACTAGAATTAGTTCATGAATACTTCTTTAAATCTTACTATGTTTAGAATTGGTTCATGACACGGAGAATTCCATGATAGGGTATGAAAAATATGTTACCGCTATATTATCATAAAATCTTTATGACCCTTTAACGAAATTTAATGAAAAATTATGTCATCCTAATAGGGTATTTGAAATCTCCAATGTCCTAAAAATACATACATTGTATACATACAGTTTCACTAATACAATATTGTGCATGGTTTCAATTGGCATTGTTAGATAGCTTCACTGCCTCTACTCTACCACAACCAAATTCATATCTCCAATCAGCAGCTCCAATCAAAAGCAATGCGGCTACTACTACCGCTGCTTCTTCAATGATCAATTCCGGGCCAAACATTCCAAGCCCCCCTGAATCCAACTTCTCAAGTCATGGCATTTTCACATATGACCAATTAGTAGTAGCCACAAACGGCTTCTCGGAATCCAACCTTATTGGAGAGGGCGGGTTTGGATACGTCTACAAAGGAGTCCTTCTGAGCGGGAAGGAAGTGGCGGTGAAACAATTGATGACAGGAAGCCGGCAGGGGGAGAGAGAATTCCAGGCGGAGGTTGACATAATCAGCAGGATTCATCACAAGCATTTGGTTTCCTTGGTTGGCTACTGCATTACTGGGGCAGAGAGACTCCTTATTTACGAGTTTGTTCCCAACAACACCTTGGAATTCCACCTACATGGTAAGCTAGTCTCTATTATGTGATCATGTTGTGAATAATCACTTTTCTTAATTATTTGCTCGTCATTTTTGTTGTAAAATTTATACTTTGGCTGGCGTGCAAAAGGTTGTTATTAGAGACTTAAAATTGATGACAATTGTTGTTTCTGAATTCATTGTGTGTGGTTGAATTGTATATACATAAATACACATACATTCTGTATACGGAGCTGTTAGTCCCTCCCATGAACTTCATTTTTATTATTTCTTTTTTGTGGCCACTAAAACTCGATTTTTCATACTCGCCCTAGTTGAACTTTACACTTTCTGATATATCTAAATTTCATAGTTCTTGAAAATTGTTGTAATACAACTTTCTATATTTGTCATGTTATTATTTTTCAAAAAAAAAAAAAAATCCTCCAATTGAAATAGAAGCCTGGTTCCTCTACAATCTGTATTTTCATATTAAAATAGGTATAGAAATATTGACACAAATTGGTCTCAGGGAAACATGAAGATGCTATGGAGTGGGCGACCAGACTGAAAATTGCTATTGGGTCAGCTAAAGGACTAGCATATCTTCATGAAGATTGTAATCTCTCTCTCTCTCTCAACTTCATTTGAGTGTATTTCCTCTTGGCAGTACTGCATCCTATATTTTCCCTTTGCTATTGCTTACCATCTTCCTAATGCAACATAATTTCTAAGAACATATTTTGGCTGAGAAAGATCAATACTAGGATTCCATTTTAAGTACCGTTTGAATCCTGCATTACAGGCAATCCAAAGATCATTCATCGCGATATCAAGGCTTCCAACATTCTTCTTGATTTTAGGTTTGAAGCGAAGGTATATTCATTCTGCACAACATTTTGTTATCGGTTAGAGATCTGCAAATTCTTTCATATATTATTTGATCAAATTGGTTTTCTGTGTCAAAACTTCTCATCAGGTTTCTGATTTTGGACTGGCAAAATCCTTTTCTGACACCAATACTCATATTTCTCACATTTCGACTCGAGTAGTAGGAACCTTTGGGTAAGACTTTCTTTCTTTTTTCTTTCACATTAGCCCATCAATTAAGTCCCGTATTCAAAATCATCAATGTGCACAGGTACTTAGCTCCAGAATATGCATCAAGTGGTAAAGTAACAGAGAAATCAGATGTGTATTCTTACGGTGTCATGCTTTTGGAGCTCATAACTGGGCGCCCACCCATCAGTTCAATTGACCCCACAAGGAGTCAGGGCCTTGTTGAGTGGGTCAGTAAAATCAAACGCTTTTTTTTTTCCCGTCAACTTTTTGACAATAATATTGCTGTTCAATTTATGTTCTGTTGCAACAGGCTAGGCCTTTCCTCGCACAAGCTCTTGGAGGTGGCTGTTTGGACGCTCTCGTTGATCCACGGCTGCAGAGAAACTACAACACCGTTGAGATGTCTAGAATGGTTGCTTGTGCTGCCGCTTGTGTGCGCCATTCGGCATGGCTTAGACCAAGAATGATTCAGGTAAATTTCTTTACACCAAATAGAATAAACAAGATGGTGCTCTAGTGTTAATACTTCACTTACCTAGACACGTTTACCATGCTGCATACACTTGGCTAGCAAAAGTCTGCACACACACCTAGCTAAAAATCTTAAGAATTTGTTGCGAATCGAGCAGATAGTCCATGCTTTAGAAGGGCACGCCTCTCTGATGAATCTTTGCGAAGGAATCGTGCCGGGAAGCAGCATATCCTACAGTTCCCCAAGTTCTAGTTACAACGCCGACCAATACAAAAATGACTTGAACAAATTCCATATCACAATTGCAGATCAAGAGTATGGCAATACTATGTACAGTGGAAGCACCAGTGAGTAGGGCCTTAACCCTTGTGTCTCCAGTAGTGAGGCACATCAAACACTGAGGAACTGATTGCAGAAGCCAACAAATAGAGCAGCAAAGTTCATACTTCTAAAATCTAGAATATCCTAGAAACTGTTGAAGTTTTCTCACTGATGCTCTGTTTTATTATTATCGTTATATTATTTATTTATTTTTTAATTTGACATTGTTGGGGAGCAAACTGATCTGTATTGCTTTTTTTTTTTTTTTTTTTTTTTTTTTTTTTGTTCAAAAAGTATGGGGGGGCTTCTTTTCTTTTTACCTTACAGAATTAAATTTTGGTAAATAATGTTTCAATAGTTCTGCCTTGCTTGATTTTATATTCTTCTTTGTTAAATGCACAATGCTTGGAATTTCAAGTGGTTGTAACAAAAAATGAGGAAAGCTAGTTGTAACAATTTGCAAAAGAAAAATGCTTGGTAGCACCACTAGTGCTAAATAGATGGTTGTTTGCAAAAGAAAAATATTTGAGAGCACCACCGTTACTAAGCATCATCACTAATAGAAGACAAGTCATATATGTGCACCCTATACTACCAGACTCATCTTTTATTAATTGGTGGTGAACATCATCAGTACTCTGTAGCATTCTCCTTGCAAAACGTGGGACAAGTTTTAGAAGCTCAGAAAAGGTGGCTTTTCCCTTCACTGTCTCTAACAGAAGAGCAAGTTGCCTTTTCTGACAGCCTCTGAGCCACCAAAATGCTATTTGAGCCTTCTATTTGTTCCAAAGGGAATACAAACAAATGTCAGAGAACGAGTTATATAGCAATCTCTATGCTATCTACAAAGGGAAAGAATCAGCCATTTCAACACAAAAGAGCCGTTATTTCGACTAGCAATCTTCAAATCAACAGAAAACAGGATTACATCAATGTCATTATAAACTGCCTTTCCAGTGTGCTAATAAGTGAGTATCTACAAAGGAGTATGAGAAAGAAAAAAAATGATCATGCTTGATCCATTGGAAAAACCAATCACTAAGCCAAAATCAACATCTTATGTGAAATTGTAATGAGAACACAACTGCTGTCAACTTCCTAGTTCCCAAAGTAAAAACCGGATAGAGCACCAAAGCAATTTCTTCAGTTCCAAAACTCAACTTCAAAAATCTAAGTTGATACACTTAGGACTTGACTTTGAACTTTTTCTTTTTGTTTCTGTTTCCATTTATTTTGACTTCTCTTTCCACTATAACCAGCTTGGAAATAGTGAGAAGGTAACAGTAGTTGAAGAACTCTGTCATCTATCTTGACCTTCTTTTTCTTCCTTCAAATGAAGAATAGATTTCACCCATTGCTTCCACGGGGCATCTTGTTGTTGCTCAAGCCATGACAAGAAACAGCTATCTAGTAAGCAGAAGAAGTTGACATAGAGGAGTTGATACCTGACAGGTATATATCGGAAATTCACAATCTGAACGACTGGCCATACACCTCCTTCCAGAATCAAGGCAGGGAGGAAGTCCCTTTTCACATCTTCCTTGATTTGAGGCACACTCTTCCCAGCAGAAAACCCCATATAAGTGAAGAACACGAGTAAATCCAGTGGCCCGAAAATAATCCCATCAATAGCGACTTTATTGGCAACAAACCAAAATGAATTTGCTTGTAATCGACGCCGCACCCTTATGAAACGGTCCAAACCTTCGTACCTATGAGAGAAAAAGGAGAGTAAAGATGCATAACTACGCAAATGGATTAAATTAAGGAGGGTCAAACACCTTCATCAATGATATATTAGTGTAAAAACGCCCCTCATCTCATCTTTCAATTTCTAGAAATGAACATTCTACAATGAAAATAAGAGCATCGATCTAATCTCCATAACTTACAAGTTGCATTAATAAATGTACAAATTCTGATATCAAGAACGAGGTTATCATGAAAAAACACTGAGAAAATGAAGCTACTGGCAGGGAGCTTCACATGTGAACATATTTACCGCACGAGACAAAGTTCAGTTTATAGATTTTTATGTGTCATAAAGAAAAGCAGCAAACACTTGTTCAAAGAATTGACGCATGGAATCAAATGTTGACTGCATCGAATAAAAACACATACATTTATGCCATACGTACAAAGGGTCATGCATTATAGCGATTGACTATCAAACTTCCTCCATACAAAACCAAAAAGGCAAGCACGAAAAAGTTCCCCTCATTGTTAGTATCAAGCTCAATTCACAATCTAGAGGTAGGAAGCCCAAGGTAGCCCGCAGATGAAAAGTTCAGAAATAAACTTTCAAAATTTGTATTCAACAAGCACCTTTACCAATTCATAATAGATTGTAACAGAAAAAGAAAAGGAACCAAAAAATTGAGTTAAATGTACAATAATTGAACGATTGAAGCTTTTCTACTTGGAATTGTCTTTGGTCCAAGCCCCTGCAATAGCATCGCCTTTGATAGAGTTATTACACGGAAGTGCAAGAGTGAATGATTCGGGCATCCATGGAGAGAATAGACCGTTTGCGTTTCAGAAACTTGTTTAATTTAGAGGTTTCAGAACAAACCTAAAACTTTATTTTTACGAATTAGAACTGCATTCATATTTTAGGACGTAAACAAAAATGGAGAAAGGGAAACACTCCACTCCTTCTCTTTCCATTGATGAAATGTAAAAATGCAACTAGCAAGCAAGAAAGGATGACAGCTCACCAGAAGTGACCAACTGGCCCAACAAATCCAAACCCAAACAAGCTGGTTGTAGCTACTCGTTTCCAGTTGATCTTAAATTCTTCGTTTTCATCCTGAAGTATAAACAGATAACTGTCACTCTTAACAAAGAGGATGGTAAAGCTTGTCGTATAAAAATAATTGGTTTGTCGAAACTCAAAACTCCCATGTTTATATACTAAAGCTTATATGAGCTTGAAATCTAAACAAATAAGCTTTGCTTGTCAATGAGAGATAGAAAGATTGATAAAAAGAACAATACAATAATACTCAAATTCTTCTTTTCCTTTTAATATCCTTTCATCTCCAAAATTAGCTCTAAAACTTTCAAGAAACTCCAAACATCCACTACTCTTGAGAGAGCAAATGCAAATGCCGTACATGCCCAAAAGAAAAACCAAGAAACTAGTGAAAAAGAAACAACAAAGACCGATACCCATTTCTCCAAAATAGTTGAGAATCACCAAAACGACGATATTATTCCTCAAGAACTTGTCCGTACATTAAAAAGGGAAAATGGGGTAGATTCTTTACCTGAATCCGACGTTGTCTGATGGCGGTGGTGTGCGTGATGGTCTGAGCAGCTATATCACCGAAACCCCATATCAGAGCTGAGCTGATCATCTGTGTCTTCACCGGATGAGTGGCCAAGGAGTTTTGGTACCATTTCCACAATCTCAACATGTATATCAGAGAGAGAGAGAGAGAGAGAGAGAGATTCTAGAGAGAGAAAGGGAATATAGAGGCTCAAGAGAGAGATTGATGCGATTGTGATTAATGGGTTTTCGACTCTAGTTCGTAAGCCCCATTTTTCATATTTTAGGAGGGTTGAAATTGAATATTCGATTGCGGGTGGTCTTTGAAAGAAG
>NW_010359818.1:0-691 GCF_000414095.1 Morus notabilis
CCCCGCCACGCTTCCGCATCCGAATTCGATTCGGTTACCAACAGTCGGGGCAATACTTAAATAGGTACGGATCATCCCAAAAGAAATTACGCACCTCGACCATAAACTTGCGCTTGTCTTGTGCACTCCAATCAGAAGGAAGTTCGCCAGTCACCAAGTAATTGATAATGTGAGCATACTAAGGTAGCTTAGTGACTGTGAAAATATGTTCATCTTGGAAGTCATCTCGAATGGCAGGGGCATCAGTAGAGTCTTTAAAGTACAATCGGGACAAGTGATCTACCACAACATTCTCAACACATTTCTTGTCCTTAATGGGCAAGTCAAATTTCTGTAACAGAAGGATCCACCGAATTAATCGTGCCGTAACATCCTTTTTGGAAAGGAGATACTTGAGGGCAGAATGATCTGTGAAGATGGTAATGGGTGAACCGATCAAGTACGCACGAAACTTGTCAAGTGCGAACACTACAGCGAGCAACTCTTTTTCAGTGGTTGAATAATTCATTTGAGCGCCGTTAAGAGTTCAGCTAGCATAGTACACAACAAAGGGCTTCCTTTCCCTTCTCTAACCTAGGACAGCCCCAACAGCATGGTTGTTTGCGTCACACATGATCTCAAATGGTAAGCTCCAATCTGGTAACTGAATGATAGGGGTGGAAGTTAGTTTCACCACGAGCCTTTAGAAAGC
>NW_010359819.1:0-1357 GCF_000414095.1 Morus notabilis
CCAACTAAAATCTAACTGCAATACCACTATTTGGCTGAGATATTGACTGATATCTGTCGTGAAATCGTTTACCGATAGGTTACCAACCTATATCACTCGACAACAGACTATACTACAACAAAAAATCCATAAAAAATTATACAAAAATTATACACATTTGCAAAAAAACTAAAGAATCAAATCACAACTAAACAAAAAAATTTACCAAAAAAAAACACAACATAATCCAAAATAATTGCAAAATCTCCACAAAATTCAAAAGAAATGAAAAATATCACAAAAACATCATCCAATCTCCAGAACACATCAGATCCACGACGGAGTAGCGTGGAGAAAAAGTCTGATATGGTGGGGGAGAATGTGCGAGATCGAGTATGAGATGGTGAAAAGCTTTGATCGAACATATGGTGCAATTTTATGTAAATTCATCGAGACGTTGTAGCGATCTCTGGCTAGATCCCCCTCGTACTCTTGCTCTGGTTTCACTGCATCGGCGTCGCAGATCTCCTCCCAGTGGTGGGAAGAGAGAAAAGAGAAGGTTGGAGATCGCAACGAGAATCCAACGATGAGATGAGAGAGAACTATTAGGCAAAGTGTGAGAGAGAGAGAGGGGAAAAGGATAGAGAAAACCCTAACTTAATTGAGCGTATTTTTGTTATGTAATATGGTAGAAAAATTGAATGGTTTTGTCTAAGACCGGCAATATGGGTCACGATATGACAATATGACTCGAAAACGATACGAATTTTACGGGTTAGGGTTGAGAAAAAAGAGGTTTGGGTCAGAATTTGGTCGACCTGAAATTGACACGAAAAATATGGGTCAATTTCATGTTGGACCCGCATAACCCGAACACGACACGAAACTTGTAAAAAACTAAAAAATACATATATTTTTCATTACATATTTTAAATTTTATTATGAACTTGTGATATCATGATAGTTATACTCAAAATCTTATACTATTATTTGCTTAATTTCAATGGATGTTTTTGTAATATAGTGTGTTATGAATTTTAAGTTATTTCTAATATGTAAAAAACTAAATAAAAGTATACAATTTTTGTGTTAATTTCGTGTCACGGGTCATTTTCGGGCCGTGTCGTGTCAACTCGTAAAGTGGTCGTGTCGTGTTCGTGTTGCGGTTTTTAAAAAATTTCGTTTCACGGGTCGTGTTCAGATTGACTGCAAGTTTTAAAAAAATAATTAAAATACGACACGTAACACGAATTACCATCCCTAATTTTGTCCCTATGGCATAACTCAATCTTCAACTGAAAAGCTTAGCATCCCCTTTAGTTATCTCGATAATAAGAGAAAGTATGAGTTGGCTACTGGCTATCACCCTCTCTTTCCC
>NW_010359819.1:1388-6849 GCF_000414095.1 Morus notabilis
TTTCCCTCTCACTTTTTTTATCTCTCCGTAACAGTGTAACTCTACCTTTTTCGATCTATATTAAATACCATTCATACACTATTTAACTAAAATATTAAATGAAATAAATCTTAAAACTTAAAAAACTCTAATATAAGAGGGACATAAATGCTGTGTTGGCTACCTACGAGGGCGTTTGGGTTTTTTCCTACAAATTACAGATTATTTAGGATAGTTTCAATATTTTTCACAATTTAACCGATTTTAAAAAACACAAGGGATAAAGGTAGCGTTAAAAACACACAAAAGATATTTTAAGTATTTCGATAATAAAATAGACAAAAGTGGGCCCGTTCGGTTCGCTAATTCGAGTTTTTAATTTGAGTTCAAATGTGATGTTGTGTGAGAATCTTTTACTGTAGCAAAAAAATTAAATGTGACTGTTTTTAAGAACTTTTTACTGTAACAAAACTCAAATTCTAAATTTGAATTAGCGAAAAGAACGGAGCGTATGCCTGATTTGGTATATGCGTCGAAGTGCCCCACACACAACTAGTTTTTCACAAAAATTTCGGACTTTTGGGTTTTGGCGCTAAATTTTTCGGACTTTTGGGTTTTGGCGCTAAATTTAGGGGAGAGAGAGAGAAAGGAAAAGAGACCTCTTCTTTCAAACTCGGAAATCTCAAGCACAGAAATGGAACCAAAGGAAACTCCTTTCAGAGCATTTGGTCAGCAGTCTATCGCCTCTTCGTTTCTAAGTCCCTCTTCCAATCCGTAAGAGAAAAACAGAATGCAAACTTTTGAATTTTTCCTTACTTTCTTCTTTTCAATTTGATTTTTCGTTTTTTTTTTTGTAATATGTACGGAAATAGTTTCAAGGCTTCGAAAGATAAGACCAAAAACGAAGCTTCGGAGAAGGGCTCGCTCTCGGATTTCCTCCAACGGAAGCTCAACGAAACTTCTGGACTTCCCGGGACGGTGAAAGTACTCTTTTGTGTACCCAATTTCTTTGCTTTTGGCAAGATAAGAGAAATCGGATTAGGGTTTTTTTACGATTTAGTATTTTTGAATGAATTAGAAAATAGAAACCGAAATGGGGATGAAGTTAGAAGAATTTTGTGCTTGATGTAGTTTTTTCAGGGTTTGGTTCAGACTTCAGCGTTTAGGCTATCTTGGCTTTAAACGATAACAAATGCTAACTAAGAAAAAGGGGGAAAAATGCTGAATCAGTTTTCAATATTGTTTGTTTATGGAAATGTCAAGCAATTTTCTGGCACCTTGACTTAAGCCAAATCATCGTTTTTTCAATAAGCTCGCGGTGGATCACTAATGGAGTGGTGCGATGGTTTGGATTTTTTCTTTTTCTCCTCTCTCGGGATGGGTTTAAGGTTCGATACTCTAGAGCCCCGTTTTGAGGTTTTTGCTTGGTTAACGATGTCGGCTTGTGGCAGTGAAATTGAGCTGATTCTTTGAGTAGAATCGTGTCTAAGTCTTTACCGCGCCATTAGTGAATCTAGGAATTTCTCCTCTAGATGAAGGAGATTAGGGACGGAATGGCACTAATGATCATTATTTTTTCAGAGCACGCAGAAAAAAAGAAGAAAAAAAAAAGCTCAAGGTCAACGGTAGAGTTTTTATTTTTTTATATAAATAGAATTTCAACATTTGACTGGACCATCTGGATGATTTACTTGTTAAGTATCCTCTAGTTTTTTAGTTTGTAATTTAGGATTGACTTGGTGTCATTATGGGCAGGGGAAATCAAAACCCTTTTCGTCTTTGTTGGGACCGAGAGAGAGCGGTGGTGGGTCCATTGATGAGCAAGCTGAGGCAAAGAAAGGAGGGGCAGCAGACTTGAATTCTGTTGTTGAGAAAGTTGTTCTTGAACAGTTCAAGCATAGTGGTACATTAGAAGGAGATTGTGTTGGCCCAAGCAGTGCTGGCGGAGCAGAAAATTGCGACAAAACCATAGTTCGAGGATTGAGAAAGAGGAAGAACTTGGAAGGTTTGTACTTTGTAATCCTGGTTTAAATCTCTCACTAACTTAGAGCATTGTTTTCTTACTGTTACAAATGGCTTCAGTTTTTCCTTATTGTTGATTTCTATTGGTGATAACAATGAGGGATTGTAATCACTTTGCATGCCTTTATGTGAGATTGTCACTAGAATTTGGAGTTCCTTCGCTTTTGTCTGCACTCATTATCAAGCAGGATAGAAGATTGACCAAGCAATGATGATAATTCTGTTCATCTATGCAAATATGCGTTTTCAACCAAATTGCAGGAAAGATGCGGTTTTGCAACAACATCACATATCTCCCATCAAATTTGAAACCAATGAATGAAGAAAATAAGATTGATAGAATGTACATTCCATGCAAAAGATGGGCAACCAAGCTGGTTTCTTTTTGGTAGAATGATTTGACCATAGCATATGTAGAGTGGCTGTTTAGTTACTTATAACGAGATTGCAAAAGAGAAGTTTTTAACTGGAGCCAACTATTACCATCTCTCTCTCCTAGTTTGTATCATTTTCTTGCTTCAATCTTAAGTCACAACCTTTATTTGATCTTCTAGATCTGAATGCATAGGTGGGCATGAGAGACAAATTCCCCGAAAGCATTTTGCAGTTCTTGGAGGGAATTTGAAGCTTAAGCAGCAAAGAAGGGACGGGGACCTTACTAACAGAGAGAATCTTAAAACTGCATATAACCACTGTTAGTATATGGTTACATCTTTGACTTTGAAGAGGAAAACTCGAATCGATTTCGATTAACTTGCTCAAAATTCGTTTACATTTGTTCTCTCCTAATGGTGCTTGGGACATTTTGGTTCTCTACTTTTTGGTTGCAGATGCAAATGGTGGTGGCTGGTGGGACAACAACATGGAGGGTGTTGACAATGAAGAAGTTGGGTTTAGTGAGGTATGGGAAGGAGTGGGGTCCACCACTTTTGGGGGAATTGCAGACTGGCATTAATCTGTATCATTTGACTAGCATGTTTATAAAAAGCTTGAAGTAATAGACTTCTCCACTTTCTATTCTTGGTGATGTTTCATTAAGGTTATATCTCAAAACACCAAAAAAATCAACGGAAAAGCTAGCAAATTAATTGGTTCAGGGGATTGAAATGCAGGAAAGTTGTTGAAACTCACCCTCTGACTAATTCACTTTTGAATGGCTAATTGCCAGAGCTGAGAGGTCTGATAACTAGTCAAACAAAATGAATAAAGGCTCGTTCATTTGCATTTTTTGAGTTAAGAAACTTAAGATGATTTGAGTTCAGATCTGTAAAATTTCTAATAGTTCAAATGTGTTTGGATTCCAATGGGTTTGTGTATAAGAGATCTGAAAGAACCAATCAACACAAACTGTGAGGATGCTCGTTCAGCTGCTCGTGTTTCCTTGCCGTGCCTATTTCTTTGGACTTGTAGGACGAGAAATGCCGTGGCTCATAGTTTGTGTTGATTGGTTCTTTCAGTCTCCGAAGTAGGTTTTTGCCTGGGTATGAGGCTATGTTGAGCTTGGTGGCTAGCATCTGCTAGCAGGCTTGAGTTTTTTTTTATTTTTAATTTTTAATTTTTATTTTTTATCTGTTTTACCAGCTTCTGCTTTTGTTATGTTTACCTTGGCCTTTGCCCCTTGTATTGAAGCTTTTATTCACAAAAAAAAGAAAAAGAAAAAGTCTATTTTGATGAAGCAAAATTCTCTAGGGTGTGTTTAGAGCAAGGATTTGTGTCATGGTTCGGATTATAATTCGTGGTTTGTTATAGTGTTCTCTTACAAAAATATGTAAATTGAGAATGGTTTTAAATTATAGTTCTGAATCTATAAACTAAACGTGTTTATCTTTTTGGTTGAAGAAGAATCATCGAGCATGAAATGTAACTAACGTTGATTTTAGTGTAACTATTGCCTTCTTAACTAATTTGAATTAATTACAAAAAGTTCTTTTGAATTATATTTCTTGTAACATTTTTTTCTCAATTTTTGAAACAAATGTTCTTCTTGAACAACAAAATATTAGTAAAAAAGTCTCATCCGTAAGGTTTTTAATTGAAATTGACATTTAATTTATTATTTTGAGAGTATTATGGTAATTCTATAGTTTACAATTTGATTAGAATTTAAAATAACTTAAATATTAAAAAAGACCTTTAAATTTTTTTATTCTACCAAAAAGATTTATAAAATTTTTAACTTATATTTAATCAATAATAAATGTATCATAATTAAAAGTTTAAATTTAAATTAGTTTTAAACTCAAACTAAATTTTAAATTATAAAGTTACTAAAATAGTTAAAATAATAAATTAAATGTTAATTTTTGCTAAAAAAATCTAACGTGGTAGGGGGTGGCTTTAATATTTTATTGTTCAAAATGAATATATGTTGCATTTTAAAAATTAGTGGCAAAGTATTATAATGGGTATAATTTAGAAGAAATTTTTACAAGTAATCCAAATTGACGACTTTCAACACTAAGGGCCCGTTTAGTTTGCTGATTCGATTTTTTAATTCGAGTTGAGATGTGATTTTATATGTGAGTTTTTTACTGTAGCAAAACTTGAATTGGTGAAATGAATGAGACCTAAGGAAACATTGCCATAATTTACTAGAATGAAGTATGCTGAGCAAGAATTACAAAATAAATAAATGAATGAATAGGATATGAATTACAAAAAATAAAAAAATAATAATAATAAAATAAATGAATGAAAAGTATAAACAAAATTGATAATTACAAAAATTCCTCGAGTTATACTTATTGTAACACTTTGTTGCATGATCTTTAAAATGTAATATCCATTCGTCTGATAAAGCTCCTCTAACTTAAGGTTCTATTCATGATGCTTCTGTCTCTTTATTGTACATTAATTCTAAAAATCACAAAATTCGGCCGTAAATGGCCTTTCCACCACGAATTTTAACACTAAGGTCCATTCATTTCACCGATTTGAGTTTCAAATTTGAATTTTGCTGCAATAAAAAACTCTCAAAAACAGTCACATCTAACTTTTTTACTATAATAAAAAGTTTTCACATAAATTCACATTTTAACTCGAATTAAAAACTCGAAACAACGAATTAAACATGCCCCGAGTCTCTCCGTTTGTTATGAGGGTTTAGAACTATGATTAATGATTTTGATTTTTGAAATTTAAATATTTTATAAGAGAAAAATGCTATAGCAAATCAAGAATTATGATCCTAAATCAAGTCAGAACTCTTGAAACAAACAGAGACTAGAGCCCGTTTGGTTTATGGATTAAAACCATGAGATTAGAACCATTTTTTATTTACGTGTATTTTTTATGAGAGAAAATATTATAACGAACCATGAACCATGATTCGAATCAGAGAACGAATCCTCTAACCAAACGGGTTCTAAGTTGAAAGTCTGATTTTGATCTTAAAGATATGATCAAAATAATATCAAAATAGAAAAAATTGCCAAAATAACAAATTTGTCTTTTTTTTTTT
>NW_010359820.1:0-896 GCF_000414095.1 Morus notabilis
CCTAAACCCTAAACCCTAAACCCTAAACCCTAAACCCTAAAACCCTATAACCCTAAACCCTACACCCTAAACCCTAAACCCTAAACCCCTAACCCCTAACCCCTAAACCCTAAACCCTAAACGCTAAACCGTAAACCCCCCTAAACCCTAAACCCTAATCCCTAAACAACCGTAAACCCTAAACCCTAAACCCTAAACCCCAAACCCTAAACCCTAAACCCTAAACCCTAAAACCCTAAAACCCTAAACCCTAAACAACCGTAAACCCTAAACCCTAAACCCAGAACCCTAAACCCTAAACCCTTAACCCTAAACCCTAAAACCCTAAAACCCTAAACCCTAAACCCTAGAACCCTAAACAACCCTAAACCCAAAACCCTAAACCCTAAGCCCTAGACCCTAAACCTGAAACCCTAATCCCTAAATCCTAAACCCTAGACCCTAGACCCTAGACCCGAGACCCTAGACCCTAGACCCTAGACCCTAGACCCTAAACCCTAGACCCTAGACCCTAGACCCTAGACCCTAGACCCTAGACCCTAGACCCTAGACCCTAGACCCTAGACCCTAGACCCTAGACCCTAGACCCTAGACCCTAGACCCTAGACCCTAGACCCTAGACCCTAGACCCTAGACCCTAGACCCTAGACCCTAGACCCTAGACCCTAGACCCTAGACCCTAGACCCTAGACCCTAGACCCTAGACCCTAGACCCTAAACCCTAGAACCCTCAACAACCCTAAACCCAAAACCCTAAACCCTAAAACCCTATACCCTAAACCCTTAAACCCTAAATCCCTAATCCCATAAACCCTAATCTCTAAACCCTAAACCCCTAAACCCTAAACCCTAAAACCCTAAACCCTAAAACCCTAAAACCCTAAACCCTAATAAAC
>NW_010359820.1:968-1242 GCF_000414095.1 Morus notabilis
ACCCTAGACCCTAGACCCTAGACCCTAGACCCTAGACCCTAGACCCTAGACCCTAGACCCTAGACCCTAGACCCTAAACCCTAGACCCTAAACCCTAAACCCTAAACCTAAACCCTAAAGCCGTATAACCTAAAGCCTAAATCCTAAACCCTAAACCCTAAAAACCTATACCCTAAAACCCTAAACCCTAAAATCCTGCACGGCAAACCTTTAAACCCTATACCGTAAACCCTTAAACCCTAAATCCCTAAGCCCCTAAACCCTAATCTCTAAA
>NW_010359821.1:0-288 GCF_000414095.1 Morus notabilis
GAAGCTCTCTTTGCGATCTACAACTGCCACATTTACGGTGACAACTTTTTGTTTCGTAACGAGGCCCATCATCCGTTAGACCGATCTCTCTGCGCTCCCTACAACCGCCACGGGAACGGTGACAAGTTTTGGTGTCGAAATGGTGCCCATCAACGGTTAGATCGAAGCTCTCTTCGCGCTCTAGAACCGTCACGGGAACGGCGATAACTTGTGGTGTCGTAACGGGCCCCATTACGCGTTAGATAGAAGCACTCTTCGCACTCTACAACCCCCATGGGGGTTGGGACA
>NW_010359821.1:338-495 GCF_000414095.1 Morus notabilis
AGACTGGCACAGGAACGGCGACAACTTTTGGTGTCGTAACGGGGCCCATAATCCTTTAGATCGAAGCTCTCTTTGCGCGCTACAACTGCACGGGGAAGGGCAAAGAATTTTGGTGTCGAAACGGGGCCAATCAGCCGTTAGATCGAAGCTCTCTTTG
>NW_010359822.1:0-9502 GCF_000414095.1 Morus notabilis
ATTAAAAATTAAAAAATTAAAAATTACATGCTTAGATGGGCTGGCCCATTCAAGGCCTATAGCACGGCCCAGCTTGGTCCACATAAAATTGGCCCGTGGTGTCGGCTGGGTTGAGATCATTCTTACACGGGCCGACCCGGCCCGCATAAGCCTAAGAAAAACGGACCGAGTCGGGCTCGCTCGTTCTTGCATCTCTAGTTTTTAACCGTTGTTCACAAGCACTTTCTAGTAGTTAAATTAAAATCTTCTTTTGTTTTGTTTTTTTTTTGTTTTTTTCTAAACAATATTCTTTCAGAAACGAAAAGTCTCTTTCCTCTCTATGCTATAGAGAGAAAAAAATATCTTGAAAATTTTTAAAGAATTTAATAGTACTTATTAAAGAGAATTTTTTAAATCGCTTTGTTGCTGGTTTTATATACCCCCTTTATGTTTGAGGTCTAACAAATTTTTTCAGTTAGATCTTTTAATATCCAACTAATTTCAAGTAGAAAACATCTTGAGGTTTTTTTTTTTAAGAAAAAAAATGTGAGTGGCTGTGTATAATAACAATTGTGCATCAAATGTTTAGAAACCGCTTCTAGCTGCTTATATGACACATGCTATTTCCGTCCAAAATTCTAACGGAATGAGCGCTGTTGGTAAGTGTTGAGGTCAGATTTTGTACCTCATCTTTTATTGTATACGTGATAACTTAGATTTCGGTTAGTTATTAAACGAGTCTCTGTGACTCCCCAGATAGGTTAAAATGACTCATCAATCATTCAACTTCACCAATTGATCCTGAGAGTCGATACTCAGCCTTGGGCACTAAGAAACGAGAGGAATTAGCAACAAAATCAACTTGAAAAGGAAAGGAAATAACTAGTCAAGTTAGAAGAATTAAGGAGGAAAAAGGTCAACGGGAAGGTGAATCTGTAAAAGAAGGTCAAATATCACTTAAAAAGGAAACCAATATAACGCATTGAAGGCCAAATTGATCAAGGAAACATGAAACAACCGTGGAGTCTCATCAGTTCTATATACAAGGCACTTAAAAATTCTGAGATATGGTCATCAACACAATCTTTTACACTCACTTCCAGCATATTTTCCCATTATTTCTAGTATTTTCGAGCATTCCAACTTTCTCTCTCATCCTATTCTTCTCTCATCGACTCATTATAACATTTTTTAGCATCTATAGGGAAACCATCCGAGGCCGATAGAAGACATAGCTCTCATTAACGAGCAAACCTCCATAAATCGTTGTGTCTCTTTTACTGCTTTTATTTATTTTCTAGTTTATTAACGCTCTCGTTCTCACAGTAGATCAATCTCTTAAATCGACGACTCATAACTCGATCAGTAGCCCTCGTTCTTACAAATGTTACATTTTGAAAGTTAGGGTGTAAGGTGTTATAGGAATCATAGTTTCATAGAGAATTTTTTTTATTATCCTAAAAGCAATTATAGTTTAGGTCCAATTTAATATATATCCACTCATAGGTGTATATATATAAATATATATATATATATATATCCATGTCCATCTATGTATACCTTGTATTCCCTGCTCTGATAGTTAATTAGATAAGCTATCTCCACTATTGGAAGGTATGCACCAATCACAATCTTATAGGGGAAAAGCTGCTCATCTTTATCCCGCAAATTGTGGACTTTACATTTAAATTATTATCTTGCATGATTTCAGATTTAGTATCAATAGGTTTACTGTTTGGTATGCTTGACATACAATCAGCAATATGAAAATAAATCAGTACATAAAATAAATGCATCTAAAGTGTCTAAAACACATCTAATGTATTTATTCCTTAGGACTTAGTGGCATTCACAAGATTTTCTCAAGTTTGAATTGGCACGTTTGCTACTTTCTTCAAATAGTGTTTAATCTATTTCTAGCTTTGCTATATGAAGTTCATATCTACTTTTTCATCCTTGTTGTCGCGATATCTGTCCCTTCAACGAGATTTTGATTTCTTATCAAAAATTTTCACATCAATTATAATTTTCATTCATTTTATTAATTTAAATTTTATTATAATAAAAAATTTTCATAAACAGTTGCATTTAAATTTTTTTATTATAATAGAATTTTTTAATAAAATTACATTTTAATTTAAATTAAAAATTTAAATAAACTAAACGGATGAGTATATTAAAAGAGAGCAAAGAGAGTCACGTGGCTTCCACACTTCTAAGTCTGTCACTCTTTTACGGTTCGTTTAGTTCACTGATTCGAGTTTTGTTATAGTAAAAAACTCTTAAAAACAATCACATTTAACTTTTTTACTACAGTAAAAAATTCTCACATAATCATGAGATAAAGAAAACTTCATATAAAATTATGTCATATGTCACTTTACCATTTCTTAAATTCTGAAACCAGCCTTCAACTCCGCCGCTTAATCCGTCGACGTCAACTACGGGACTTCATCGACAACCTCCTCCCGCTATCCCCAATCGCCACCCACCTCAAGACCCAAACCATCATTGTCGACAATTTCCCATATGCCACAATGTTTCAGAAACGGATCTCCGTTGTGTTTTTAATATCCATTTGAGAGAGTAATCAGAAAAAAAGAAAAAACATTTTTTTTTTTGTAAAGAAAGAGTTAAGGTACATCTCTTTTATCTTCTGGTTTTTTCAGGCAAAAGATTGAAGACATGTAAGATGAAGAGACATGTAACGTTTGATAAAAGAATTAGAAAAAAAAAAAAAAAAACTGATCAATTTTTTTTCATTCACATTTAGTTCATAAATTTAAAATCATAATTTAAAATTATTTTTATTTTATGTATATTTTTTATAAAAAAAAATATTATATTGAATCACGACACAAATCTCTTTTCTAAACGTTTCTAATGTATGAAATTTTTAACGAGCGTCAAAATCTCATTGAGGGACAGCTATGAGAACAGCCGCTGCAGATCTGCTATATATATATATATATATATATATATATATGTTGATTTGGTTTGACTGGACTTTATGCCTTTGTTTATTGACTCTATGCAAGCAGACGTTTAGCTTCGTGAATGAATCTTATTTATTTTATCGATTTGAATTTAAAATTTAAATTTTATTATAGTAAAAAATTTTCAGAAACAGTCGTATTTAATTTTTTTACTATAGTAAAAATTTTTAATATAAAGTTATATTTTAACTTAAATTAAAAATTTAAATCAGCGAATTAAACGGTCTTAAATTTTTCCAAAAACAATAAAAACTGCAAGTCTTACATATTCGCTTGTAGGAAAATTTAAAAATATGAAATAGTCTTACTATTCATGTTAAAATATAATAAAAAATTAGAATATCTTTCAAATAGTAAAAATTAAAAACGTTATACTAATTATTATGTAATTTTACAGCATAAACTATGAAGTTACCATGTTATTAGTGTTAGTTTACCAATCCATCCTAAAAGCTTAAGTTATTAGGAGCAGGGACAATAATAGTTTTATACTTTAACACTCCCTCTCACGTGTGGGCTGGACAATAGGCAATCGTGTGGGTAAATTAATTGGAAAGCCCAACACATGAATATTTAAGCCCGAGATATTAAAGACCCAACACATGATAATTTTAAATAGGGATAAAGAGTATAATTACGGGGATTTGAACTCAGGACCTCCTGCTCTGATACAATGTTAGCTTACCAATCTATCTCAAAAGTTTAAGCTATTAGGAGATGTGCCAATAACAATTTTATACTTTAACAATTAGAAAATGTTACAATATTTCAATTCCATTGATCTTACATGGAGTCACTTTCAAAAAAAAAAATCTCACATGGAGTCACAACATACTAAAATATAGACGATTTACTATGCACAACATACTAAAAAAATCTCACATGGAGTCAAAACATACTAAAAAAATCAGCCCATGGTTGATTGCATCTTCATACACGGGGACATCCAGCAAGCAAATTTATATTTAGCATCCATCTATAATGCTTTGACATGACTACTTATAATAATAGTTTTCCACATACCAACAAACATCCATCTATATCACCCTATATTACAACTATGATTCAATAATAGAAGCGAAAATATATTTTCATGGTTAGCTTAAACCTTCGACTACATATTGTAAGTTTTACATTTGCTTCTTCATTCGTATGAGATCAGTTACATATTTTATTATAGAAGATTAGTGTTGTATATTAAGGATGACAATTCATATTTAGTAGCGGAGTCAGTCTTTTACTTCAGTAAGGGTGCACTCTAATTTTTTTTAATAAATTATCTTAGTGGAGACATATAAGAAAATATATTTATTTTAGTATGGACGTATATTATTTCAGTAAAAATTTAAGTGTAAAATTTTAAAATTTTTAAAAGTAATATTTTTTTTCAAAAAAAATTAAATTAAGGCGGTCGTCCTTACTGAACTGTACTTAAATCCGTAACTAGTCATGTTATAAGTATATCTCTATGTCAACGCGGTTAAACTATAGTTATAGCGTCTCTCAAGTCCAACCAAGAGAGGGCGGCCCCTCCAAATCCAGTGGCCCAAAAATGGGAATGCAAGCCTTGGGAGGTGAAAGGATTCCTGGGCCATTGTCCGCCTGCTCGGCGCTAATTATGGTGGGGGAGAGGCCAGCTCTTCTGTTAAATAATAATCATTAGCGACAATAAGTTTCTTTCCCAAATCACCTACCGAATGTTGCCCCATCCCTCTTCCCTTTTGTTCATTTTCTTAATATTATTATTCTAACTGATTATCTCTCCACCCATTTTCTTCGTTTCTTAAAGTGTAAAGCATCTCAAAGACAATTACCCGTTACTTATCTAATTCAGCCATCATTTCATCCACATTCACGTATATTTAATTAATACCTTAATCCTCACTTCTACCCCACGCTCTCACGCGCCCTAATCTTAGTTAATGGAATATATAATGTGCATTGATAATGTATATGCGGTTGTAGTTGTATATAATTACCGAAATATCCCCATCATTTGTGCCAAGTCCCCACCAGCTTTCATTGTTTTTACATATATATATATATATATATATATATTCATGTGGTCCTCTCTACTGCATGCATAGATGCATAGTGGATCCTGCAAAAAGCAACGTTTATAAAGTAAAGCAAACATGGAAAATCTAAGGTCCATAGGATCTCTTCTTTTTTTTTTTTTTTTTTTTTGGCAAAAAATATACCTTAAAATACATATGAGAATAGTAAAAGGTTTCGTTTCCTTTTTTTTTCCTTTTTTTTTAAATTAAGAAAATTGTTATCAGAACGATTAATAATATAGTCTTGCAAAAATTGACCAGCAATCATTTTCTGTTTTAATATAATTGCTGAATACATAAAACGCCGCCAATACCGAACTGCTAATCTAAGTAATTTAAAACTGTGGAATTAAAATCAAAATCAAAATGAAAATCTTTTCAAAAGTTATTGTCAAGGATAATATGAAGAATGAAATGTATTGCACTTCCATTTTTGTTTTAAAACATCCACTGTCTTCTAATTATTGATAATTAGTTTTTCTGATCTATTTCTTTATTTTAGTTGGCAATAATTCAGCTGCACTTTTGATTTGAAAGTATTCATTAATATAGAAAACATTATTATTATAGAAAAAAAAATTCAATAGTATATATATATATATATACCCAAATGTAATATTTCCATAATATTTGTTTATTGTACATATCTATGTACACTACACATAAATATACGATATGAATTCACAGACAGAGAAAATATGTACAACAGAAATTGTATGTGAAAAACAAAAAAGAATGCACAGAGTGGGACGTTCTTTGTGGGACATCTGAGTGATATTTGTGTTCGTAGTTCTTCGTCGTCTAAAAACATAGAAAAACGTGCTAACCAGTTATTTAGAATTCTTATTTTATAAGTCCATTCACCTCAATCATAGTTCGAGTTACTCTGAACTCTACTTGAATGTGGCATTTCCCATATATATATATATATATTATAAAAGAATTCTCGCTGGAAAAAAAATAATATTTGTGATTCTTATGTTATAATTGGTGAGACTCGTTACGTTTAATTTTGCAGTTGGTTATTTTTTTTCCCTACGCTTATTCTTTGTAAGCTATGTAATAATTTAAAAAATTTTCTTTTCTTTCTGGTAAAAAATTAGTAGTGACTCATAGATTTTTTTCTTTGAAATATGTCTCGTTCACTTTGTGAATTCGAGTTTTTAATTCGAACTGAGATGTGATATTTTTTGAAAACTTTTTACTGTAACAGAAAAAATTAAATTTGATATTTTTCAAAAAATTTTTACTGTAAAAATTTAAAACTGAAAACTGTGAAATGAACGTATGTAATAATGTGAGCGCAACATGATGAGGTTTGCAATATACAAATGTTGACTCGTGAAAGGTAGTAAAAGGACAGCAGTACAAGTTTCAATTAATTATAAACTGCTGGCCGAAGTATAATATTGGGAACTTTCAACTAACGCATGCTTGTTATTCGTTTAATAATAAACTCTCCCATGCATATTCAATAAATAGAATATTTCTATTAAATAGGATAATGTTGTGACTTTTTGACTAAGCGTCTAATAGTTTGTTTCAAATAAGGACAAAATCAAACAGCTGTTTCATTTTTATTTGGATAATTACCTTTTTCTTAAAAAAATGAATAATAATAAAAGACCTTGGTATTGTGAAATTTTCGTTTTTTTTTTTTTTTTTTTTTTTTTTTTTTTTTTTTTATATTCGCTTAAAGGTTTCATTAAAAGGGTCACTAAAAGAGGTAATAATATTTTTATTTTTCATTTTTTTCTTCTTTTAGGAAATGTTATAAATTAAGTCAAAGTTAAGAACTATTATAAAGTCATGATTTAGGAGTTCACATGATCAACATCTTACTACAGCTAGCTTTATTAATCAAAACATCTTACTATAGCTTTATGCCTAACCTAACAATATTCCCATATGTAAAAAGGGTAGTGGGTTAGCTAGGTTTAGATCCAGCATGGGATAGGACGAAATTCTAGAGGTTAAAATTAATCAAGGAATCAAAGTTCTCACATAGATCCAACTACTAGGATTTCTCAACATTAACCAACCTAACCTTTTGGAGTTTTGGTGACCCCCAACCCAAACTCCATCTCTTTCACCAATAATAATAATAATAATAATAATAATAATAATAATATAGAGTTATTAGCACGATTAGTTTTTTGAATTATGAGCATTGTGTCACTTATATTTAGTATTTAAACTTTTAATTTTGACAAATGATTCATTAATATTGTTTTTTTTTTTCATAGTTTTAGTCCTTAATACTAAACTTGGAGTATATATGGCATCTGAAGTTTCTCAAAGACAATCATGTTTCAATAGCATTGTAACTGAATTTCTTATGAAAATAGTTACTTTAAACGTAAAATAATATAGTTTTTAAGAATTTTTAATAATAATATTGAACAAAATATTTTACTTTTTATGTAATTAGTTTTATAAAGCTCACAGTTATTATGCGACTGTGACATTATTCTCTCTATAAAATTTCGTAAATCTTACTATTGGAAACCAAAATGGTCAAAAATAAAAGTTCAAAAATAATTTGTCAAAATTAAAAATTCAAGTATTAAGTGACACATGCTCATAATTTAAAGACTAAATAACAAGAACAAAACAACAACAATAATAATAATAAATAATAATTAATTAATCAACTCCATCTCTAGTACTTTCTCATCTACCATTATCTATAATTTAAAAACTCCAAAGATTTGTTTATATGTTTTCCTTTTTATGATTATAAATAGTCACCATATTCCAAAGTAACTTGAGGAAAAGCTTCATCGAAGAATCTATATTATGATTCTTGAGAATTAGTTGTCACTTCCTTTTCCAGTAACGCTAATGTGAAAATTGACCAGTCATAGCCTGTGATAAGGACATATATACAGTACTGAGTTACTCTTTGGCTCCAGTCTTAGTAGACGTTTAGTTTATATATTTAAAATTATGATTCAGAATTATTCTCATTTTACGTTTGTTTTTTATGAAAGAAAAATACTGTAAAAAATTATAAATCATGATTCAAAATTAAAGACGAATACATGAAATAAACATACTTTTTGTGCAGGTGCCAAGCACACATTTGGATCTTATTATTTGGGGATATTCTCCTTGGAAATTTTCCGAAAATGATTATCGTACTAGTTCTGAAGAGTCCAAGTTTTATTAATTTCATTAAATTGTCATGTTTTCTTTATTTTAATATGTTTTGTTTTAATCTAATATCCTACTAAAAATTACTTTCTTTTTCAACCCCCGTATTTTGCAAAATTAATCTTCTTTTGGAAAAAAGTGATTGCCTTAATGCGTCCTATGTTAATCAATATTGTTAGAAAATTAGGCAAGTCCTAATTCAATATTAACGAGATCGATAATAGCAAAATAAATAAATGCACAATCACACTAAGAATTTTTATCAGATAATCACTCAATTACACTTGTGTTTTTAATTGGTATATTGTAATTTCCTAAAAATAGATTAAATTGTATATTGTAATTTTCTAAAAATAGATTCAATTGCATGCATTCACCGTTTAGGGAAAAAAATGATTTTCTTACGACATCATTCGGTGAAGATAGATTTAATATTTCATTTGACACCCCTATCTTTTTATATAAAGATTGAGATCTCCACTAATAACGTTCTTTTTTTTTTTTTCATACTTTGAGGTTTTCCTTTTAGTTTCCCTACTAGTTTTTGCTTTACTTTATATAAATAACACTAATTGTACTTTGAAATTCTTATCTAATGTAGAGAAATTATAGTAAATATCAAATTTATCAAACTAAATTAAAAGTAGACTTTAAAATTATTTGAAATAAATAATAATTTGATGTGTAAATATTTTATTTACGATTGGTAAAATAATTTACATGGTAAAAAATATTTATTTATGTAAAAAAAATCTTTATACAAATCATAATTAAAAGAAAATTTACGTGGAAAAAAATCTTTTTACTTATTGTAAATGAAATATTTATACGACAAATTACTTTTTATTTAAAAAAGTTTTAAAATTTGTTATCTACTTAATTTATTTTCATAAATCTACTAACTACATTCTCTCAAAAATGGGAAAACTGATTTTTTTTTTTTTTTTTTTCTAAATTGTTTGCTGTCTTTGTATCCGAGGATCAACAATGTTCAGCAAAAAAACCGAGAATCATTACAAAACAGAATACGAAAACGCAACTAAGGTTAATAAAATATATATATATATATAAATATATTTGAATATATATTTTTTTTTTTTTTTTCTAAATTGTTTGCTGTCTTTGTATCCGAGGATCAACAATGTTCAGCAAAAAAACCGAGAATCATTACAAAACAGAATACGAAAACGCAACTAAGGTTAATAAAATATATATATATATATAAATATATTTGAATATATAGATATATATATATATACATATATATATATATATATATATATATATGGAAAGAGACAGATAAGGCGTATTTGT
>NW_010359822.1:12710-70662 GCF_000414095.1 Morus notabilis
ATATATATATATGGCAAGTGACAGCTAAGGCGTATTTGTCAGCAAATTCGTTAATCTTGAATAATCCCAAAAGGAAGGAAAAAAAAAAGGAAGATAAAAGAAAGGTTATTATTGGTCATAATCAACAATTTCTTCACAAATTCGTTACTCTTGGATAATCCCAAAAGAAAATAAAAGAATATAAACAAGAAAAGTTATTAATAATCATAAGCAGTAACAACTTCTCCTCCTCCCCCTTTTTTTTTTAAGAGGAAGTCAACAAATAGTTGAATAATTTGTGATGCAATTTGTCTAACACTAGGGTGCGTTTGTTTTAAGGGTTCTGCATGATTCAAATTATGATTTTTAGTTCTGTTATAGTGTTTTCCTTTAAAAAAATTTAAATTTTAAAAGTCAAAATCATGAACTATGATTTGAATTCATAAACTAAACAGACCCTAAAAAATGTAATAAATCTCTTTTTTTTTTTTTTTTTTTTTTCATTTCAAATAAGAGAGAGCGATCAGATTTGTAAATGATTATATTGGCGATTAATCCGGTTAACACCAGACCAATCATGTGGCAAAGTGGTGCACAATTGTCTTTAGTTTTAGGACTTGTTTTGAAGAGTTTTCTAAAAGCTGCTTTTAGCTTTTTCGGTCTAAAAGTTATTTATAGAAGTGTTTAGATGATCTGACAGAAGTGTTTTGACTTTTTAAAAGAGCTTCCAATCAAAGTTAAAAATTGTAGCTTTTAAATAAAACATTTATGAATAAACTTTGAAACTTGTATAGAGTTTAATTAAAGCATTATAAACTTAATTCATTACTTTTATTGCTTATTAGAAAATTTAAAAATCATTTTGACTCATTAAGTTCTTGGTTTTAAACACTTATTGAAAAACCATAATTTTTACTTATCTTCTTTTGCTGGCTAAAAATAAAAATAAAAACTCTACCAAACAGGCCCTTAGTCTAGTTGTTATTGATGTCATTCTATTAAGGTGCTTTGGTTGGGGGGAAAGAAAAAAAATAAAATGTAATGAAATTCAAATCTAATGTTTGGTTAGATTTAACAAAAAGAAAGAATTATCATTTCAAAAGAAAGATCATTCAACCATTTTGAATACAGTTTATAAAAAACGCTATTTATTATCAAGTATGATGCAATTATTAGATGTGTTAGTACTAAATTAAAGTTGCCATATATATACACTAAATTATGCTGTGAGACCAAATTGATCATATATATATATATATATATATTACTAATGTGACACTCTTGTTTTACCATGTCACATGTATTACTAATGTATTCTTTGCAGAATTTAGAGACTTTGGTGTGTTTTTATTTTGGTCGTTTTTCTTTCCAACGAAGTCTTTGTTAAGGAAGAGAGGGAGAGAGGTTTCAAAACATTAGAAGGGATAATAAATGTCAATTTAATTTACTGATTCGAGTTTTTAATTTGAGTTGAGATGTAATTTTATGTGAAAATTTTTTATTGCAACAAAAAAATTAAAAGTGAGTACTTTTAAAATTTTTTTACTGTAATAAATTTGAATCAGTGAAATTAATGGGCGTTAATATAACAATAAAATGCTTTACCATTGGTGTTACCGTGTATTTTCAACCATTATATTCAATTATTTGTTTTAAATAATAATAATATCTGATATATATTACGTAAAATTTGCCCTGTCACATATAATTAGTGGCAATTGGACCCAAGTCACCCGACAGAGTATAATAGTACATGAGTAGAAAAAGACTTGCATGCATATACAACACATTACGAAATTTCTTTAAGATCCCCAAACACATCTCTACGAAAGCACCCATTCGACCAAACCTTTTTTCCATGCGGAGAAACAGAAAAAAAAAATAAAATGAAAAATAAAAAAGAGAAAGAAAGAAAGAAAGAAAACAAGCCCCACCGTCACATCCCACACGCGCCATTCAAGGAGGGCTCGGTAGAGTATATAGTCATGGTGCCAACCATTAGGTGGGACCTCAAGTAAGGAGGGGTGGTGGTGAGTGTGGGGTCAGCGCGTGGGCATCATGGCAGGCTTTCACTTTTCATATTTTTGGCAGTGATTATTTATTTATTATTTATTATTTATTATTTAATTTCCATCCCTGGATGGGGAATAAGAGCTTACAACAGCTTAGGACAGAATCATGACATGAGAGGAAGGGTAAAGAAAAAATAAAAAATAAAAAATAAAAATAAAAATAAAATGAAAAATGAGAAGAGGGGAAATTCACTTGTTGGGAAGGGAGACAAAGAGGTCAGTGACACAAACACAAGGCCACAGGCCTTTTCTTTTGTTTTTCCTTTTGGAAAAGCAAACCAAAGTAACCAAAACTATCATCCTTTAGATTCTTCTTCTTCTTCTTCTTCTTCTTCTTTCTCACAAGTTTATGCTTTTATTCTCTCTCTCTCTCTCTCTCTCTCTCTCTCTCTCTAGATTAATATTAGCAGGCTGTGTTAGAGGAAGAATCTCTTGGGGCTTTGGCATGGACCAGCATTAGCAGACTTCTGTATTTTTTTTTTTCCTGGTCAGACATTGTTTTATCATCTGTAAGTTTCTTTATCCTATTTATTTTTCTGTTTTGTTCAAATGGGTTTTTGGCATTTGCCTCACGCATCAAAGTTTGAAGCTGAGGAGTTTCCAAGTGGATTTTTTTTCCCCTTAAGCTATACGACAAATGTGGTTAGAAGTATTTTACTTGACTGTTTTTGGTTCTTTCTGCAATTTGGCTTGCTGGGTTCTTCTTGTTTTTGTACGTATTCTTTCTGTCCTTTAATGCGTGTTCTTCGGAAATAGCATAGTGTCTCTGGGTTCTATATTCTTCAGAGATATTTTCTGTTGATTGGTAAAGAATCTTGTTTGTAAGAGAAATGTCTTCATGTGGGTAGGTATTCTTTGAAATGTAGTTCAGAAGTTACTAGTTAATGCTTTTTATGGTGTTTTTTTTTTTTTTTTTGGTCATGTTGAAACGTTCCTTGCTTTTTTCATTTTCGCAATATACAGAGTGGATTCTGATCTGTACATGTTTCGCTTTGCTGAAATTTCTGGTAAAGAAATGAAAATCTATTCCCTAGGAATATATTTTGTTGTAAACTTCATTATTTAGTCCGTAATTAATCTCACATTTACTATTTATGGGGTTCTTAATACATCTCGGAATTCTGTGCCTTCCTACGTAATGGGTCTACGCATAAAAGTTCCTGTTTTTTTTTTTTTTTTTTTTTTTTGTTTTGTTTTGGTCCGTTTTAATACTCTTCGCTTGCTTACATACCTATTATCTCATTCACATTATCACAAAATGTGCTTCTGATTTTCTATGATAAATTTTTTTTGACACATCTAGAGAAAAAAAAATGTATAATCAACATTGATTGTGGTTTCTGGTTCTGATGATTGTTTCTGGAAAAGAAGAAAAAGAAAAAGAGAATGAAAATGAAAAGATTATATCAAAGTGCTACTCAAGTCACATGCTTTGTATATCATGAACTGAAGGTTGGGATGATTAACATTTGTTTCGACTTCTGATATACAGAGTAACATAATCCCAACACAATGACGAAGGTAAGTCCCGAAGTTGACGCGATGGATATGGATGCAGTTCTGCCAGTATCTGCTGATGTGAGCTTCAAATCCAATCACTTTCCAAAGTACAAACTGGGAGCCGATAATCAGATTCTAGAAGAGCCAAAGGAGGACAACAATGGTCCATCTTTGAAGGAGGTTGTTGAACAGGAAACGACCCAGCTGTCGGAGCAACACAAGCGTCTATCGGTTCGCGACCTTGCCTGCAAATTTGACAAGAACTTGACTGCTGCTGCTAAGTTGTCTGAAGAGGTCTCCAATTATTTGTCTATGAATGCGAGAATTTATTAATGGCATGACTAGTGCTAATTTTGACATCAATATTGTACAAACTATCTTGGATCGTTGATATTAAGTTAGTTTTTTTATTCAATTAGTTGTGCTTCTTACTTGTATTCTTAGGCAAAGCTTAGGGAAGTGGCCTCATTGGAGGGACATGTTCTTTTGAAGAAGCTTAGAGATGCACTGGAACATCTAAGAGGCCGTATGGCAGGGCGTAATAAAGAGGATGTGGAGAAAGCTATCTCTATGGTTAGTCTTTGTTAAGTAGGCATTTATTTTCCCCCTTTATACTCCCCTTATGATTGTATTTAACTGTAATCTTTATACAGGTTGAAGCTTTAGCTGTTAAGTTGACTCAAAATGAGGGAGAATTGATTCAGGAGAAGTTTGAAGTAAAAAAGCTAGCAAACTTTCTTAAACAGGTTATTCATTGCCTCTTAAATTATTATATAAATCTAATATTGCAGTGATGGTTGTAGGGTGAATCCAAATAGATGGAAAGCCATAGTGACTTTGGAGTTTTTGTGTGCATCGAAGTATCCAACTAGGCATTTTGATGTTCGGTATCATTTTTTTTTAATTGCCCGCATTCGTCCACAGGCTTCTGAAGATGCTAAAAAGTTGGTTAACCAAGAGAAATCTTTTGCTTGTGCTGAAATTGAGAGTGCAAGAGCTGTAGTCCAGAGAATTGGAGAAGCACTTGACGAGCAAGATAGAATTTCACAAGCTTCTAAAGAGCAATCTCCTGTAAGCTCCTTTTTCTTTTCCATCAAACGTTGCAAATTAAGATTTATGTTATTACATTTACTTGGGTGTGTGTATATCAGAATGTACATGTGCTTTTGTATAACATTGTTCATGTACGTGTGTGTGTGTGTGTGTGTGTGTGTGTGTGTGTGTGTGTTTGTGTATTTGTATATGTTTTTGCTTCTTTTTTCGGAACCACAAGCTTTTGTTTTAGTAGTTTTAAGCTGATACCCTACCTATCATTTCGCTCTCTCTTTCCTATTTTAATCTCAATTTATTACTTTCCATGTTCCAAATAGAGACAATTTCCAACATATCCTGAAGACGGTTTTTGAATTCTTCTGAACTTTGAATTTACTTGCGCACGTGAAAGGTGTAGGCAATCCTGTTTAAAGTTATCAATGTTCACGTAATTCTATATGTGTGGCCTAAGAAGTAAAAATGGTGGAACCTTTTGTACAAAGTGATGTCATAACTCCCCTGTTCTCTTGGCTGGTCTTACTTGATCTGGTTGTGAGATGGAGTATTTTTGATTGATAGATGTCAAACCCACTCTATGTTAAGGTTCAGAATAATATTCCTTCCATTGAACATGCCGAAGGCGGGCCTTGGCACCGTGGTGGGAGCGCTTGCGTTTGCACCCGGGGTCCAAGGTTCGAATCCCGGAAACGGCCTCTCCTTCGGGGGGTAAGGCCGCGTACATATGAGATTGAGCTTTTCCCTGAGATTGTCATAGTACGGGTGCCTCTTTGGCACTGGGGTCTGCCTTGTAGTTCATCTAATTAATACAGATTTTTGCTTGAAATATGGATAAGTGCATCAAAGATGAATGGTTTATCTATTTGTTCTATATGGTATCTTATTTGTTTTGTTTTGTTTTTTTGTTTTTTTTTCTGTATCTTCAGGATGTTGAGGGGCTACTAGAGGAGGTTCAGGAGGCTAGAAGAATTAAATTGTTGCACCAGCCAAGCAAGGTTTGCTTTGGTGTTCTTGACTTTGTTTCTTCCCACAAGTTTATGTGATGTGATTTCTTTCATAAACAATTAACTGCTAGTCAACTGGTTTAAACTGCTCCTGATTTCTCTTGACCGACTGTTTTTCTCATGTACAGTTATATATCAATATTTTAAATATCATTGTATATGTATTTGTGCCTGCGTGCGGAGAGTAGGACTTTTGGCATATAATAATAATCATGAAAATTGATGTTTGACCTTTTTGATCATGAGGAAAGTTTTAATACCTGCAGATGATGGAGATGGAACATGAACTTCGCGCACTACGAACTCAAATTAGAGAGAAATTTATGTTTTCAGTCAAGCTACAGAAAGAGGTCTGTGTAGCTTATTTGCATATATATATATTTTCCTCATTTATGCCTAAAATGAGGAAATTATGTGTGTGTGTGTATCCATGTTTGTGTGTGCGCGTGTGTTTACTGTTGTTCAGATGGAAGGGTATGTTGCTTTTTGTCAACAAATTTGTTTACTGTTTGTTTCCAAATTCATCCCTATATGATAATGCATGCTACTGTGGAAATTCGGACTTAAACAAAAATTCAAGATAGTTTTGCACAAACAGCAGTAGGAAAATATCAGACAAGCACTAACCATATGAAACGACCAGAAAAATGATACGATGTTCATTATTAACTTTTCCTTGCAGTTTTTGTGCAAGAGACGTGAAAACGTATTTGATTCCCATGACTATTCATTTGACCACGCAAACACAGCTGACATTTTCGACATTGTGTCTAACATCTGACATCTTGTTGGACCATGAATGATAATATAAATACAGTTTCTGGTTTTGAATATCTGGAATTCTCATTTTTGTTTTCTTACTATATGCGTTTTAATGCGTCTCTAATGACTGGATAATTGACTTGGAAATACTTCTTTTAAACTACTCAATCCCTATATGGTGTTTGGAATTGCCGGAAATTTGTTTTTGATAGTCTCTTGTCCTTACCAGCTGGCAATAAGCAAGAGAGCTGAAGAGAACAAATCTCGTTTATATATGTTAGATGGTTCGGCAATGCTAGGTTCATATCTTCGAATCCAGGTGTCCTCTGATGAGGCTCCACAGCTTTCAAAATGTTCAATTCAGTGGTATCGCGTGTCACTTGAATGCAACAGAGACGAAGTGATTTCAGGTATGCAATGCACTCCTTCAATTGTAACATAACTATAATATGATATTGCACCTTTGTTGTTATATTTGAGGTATCTTTTCAAGTGCCGCGGCTCAATTTTGTTTTAGGTGCCAACAAACCAGTTTATGCGCCCGAACCATTGGACGTAGGACGAATCTTACAAGCAGACATTTGCTTTAATGGCCAGAAAGCCTCAGTAATGACTCCTGGCCCCATTGATCCTGGTCAGTTCTCTTAAATTTTTGTTTTCTTTTTTTGTTGTTGTTATTTTCTTTGGTTTTTGTTTTTGTTTTTGTTTTTTTCATTTCATGTCATCTTGTTCAGATTCCTGGATTTAGGAATGTCCACAATTCTGCTTTAGAGAAGCGGATAGAAAGGCTAATTATATTAGTTTTCTAACAGCTGCAGGACTTGGAAGTCATGTAGAGACACTGATGAGAAAATCTAACAGCGAATTTAATGTAAGATCTCCTTCTTTCTTCTCTCTTCCATCCACTGTCCATCTATCTAAGATGGTAAATATACTATCTTGAACCATCCATACGTGTATCAAATTTCGCCCTAAGCAACAATATCACACAACTTATGGGTATTGGCCTCTCCACTTTTACTTTGTGGTTTTTTTTTTTTTTTTTTTTTTTTTTTTGGGAACCATACAAAATTTTTTACAAATTCCAGGCAATCATTGCCAAACTAAGAAGAGAAGAAAAATGGGGCTGGATGTTCGTCTGCATATTTTGTTCTTGTCTAATATCGATGTTTGTTGTTTTGTAGGTAGTTATCTCAAAAATGAATGGACAGGACTATTCATCACATTCCGTTCATGCATTTCATGTGGGAAAGATGAGAATGAAGCTTTGTCGAGGATGGATCACAAAGGCTAGAGAAATTTATTCCTCATCAATGCAGGTACATTTTGTGGTTACATATGGCTTTTTTGGTCATCATAAATTGTTCCACAAGGTTCGATGGAGGAGATTAAATTCTGCGTTATGATGCCGCGTATAACAGCTTAACATGACTGAAGAGTTTTTAATCCATATATTCAACAAAGGAAATTTTTGAGCCCATATGCAAGGAAAATTGTTCGTTCTTTTTCCTGGTGTGGTTCAAGTTTGAAGTAAAAAGAGAAAGTAAATGAAGGTGAAATATTTTCTTACCAGGGTAGTGAAGCAATATTCTCTGAAGATAGTAATTGTACTCGATTTGAGACTATTCTCTTCACTGTTGTTAAAAATTCCTTAAAACCTGTAAAATTTTGCGTGAATGTAAAGATTTCTGTAAAACTGTGAAACAAATAGTGTCAGGGACTAAAACTAGCAAACAGTCAAAATTCAAGGAGTAATCGGCCGAGAAAAAAAGTAATGGGACCAAAGTAAGACAATGTTCAATGCTTAGGGACTAATTATGCTAATATCCGATCAACTAAAGATGAAATTATGTCTCTTGACCTGGATTAAGTGTAGGAAGTAGTTTTCATAGCCAGTTAAAATCACACATTATCTCTCTCTTGATGTATAGCTATGTGGCTATAGAGGTGAGAGCAATACTGCAGCGAAGGCGTTGTTTTGGCAAGCCAGGAAGGGCCTCTCGTTTGTCTTAACATTTGAGTCGGAGCGAGATAGGAATGCGGCAATTACGCTTGCCCGGAAATACGCCCACGATTGCAACGTAAGTAGTTACATCTTCGACGTGTTTTTTCACAAGTTTTCTTGACTTTCCTCAAAATATGAGGTTTTAAGATGGGCATATTTTCGGCAACAGGTCACGCTTGCTGGACCGGATGATCAAGTATAGAAAGTAAACTTAACTGACAAAGTTTTCACGAAATGTGAGTGTACAATCAGGTTTTTTTTTTTACAGTGTGAGTAATATGTATGCATGTGTGTCTGTCATGATTTAAAAAAGAAAATTAAACAAAGAAAAAAAAAGGTGTATGCTATAGTGATTTGGGTTTTCCACTAATCTTTTGGTTGTGTTTTAGGCATTGTTTTTTTCGTTTGCCTAATCATCCGTTGTAACGAATTGCCGATTTATAATTAATTTGTTCTTTGTGGCTGATTTGCATATATCTAATGGTGCAACATCTTTGGTATGTGATGGTAAGCATCATTTATGATCAAAGTTTGTCATATAGAAAAATACACAAATGAGATACTAATATTGTTTGTGAAAAACATTGCTTTAATGCAAACTTTTAGCCGTATTTTGGTTTTCTTTATATAATTTACTTTTCAACTCTGAAAATAATCCTGATTTGAATAGAATTAATATAACACCAATGTATGTTATGGACCGTATGGCTGCATGTATGAAGGGGCAAGAAAAAAAAAAGCCAGAAAGAAATTACATGGAATGTACTTGTAAAATTACCCTACGGTGGGAAAGTTTTTTTTTTTTTTTTTGGGATTAATTATAAAAATTCTCCTAAATCTTGTCTCTCTTTTCTAAAATGTAACAACCGTTTCCCCTAAAGAAAGAAATTTTTACAAAATGGCTCCTTCTGACATAAGGTGAAGCGTTTAACAAGTATCTCTTTAAGAAATGTAAATGCATCTAGCTATCTAAATATCAAACGCTTATTAAAAGACACTACACCACATGTGACATGACCTAATTAAAGGCCTCTTGGTCTTCAATTCATTATAGATTTCATTTTCAACAATATTTTGTTGTCTCCTTTGTCCAAAATGATACTATGTTAGTCGACAAGGTGTAATCTGTTAAACACTAAAAAAGAAAAAGAAAAAGAAAAAAAAAGACTTGGGCTAGAATTAAGGCTTTACAAAACAACCGTGAAACCAAAACCAGCTGCCACCGACCGAAGAACTGACCGTTTAAATACCAAAAAAAGTGGTGTCACATGGAACCGAAGACAGTCAGTTCGGTTAACCGACCAAACTGGCTCCACCGCGGTTCGGATTCAGTTTATGCTAGTGAGGTTCGGTTTAAAACCGAACCGACCGAATTTTTACTCTTCTAAGTCCTTTTTTAAAGGCCCAGCCCAAGATATTCTCCTACTGTTTTTCCATGCTATTGTCGTATCTCACTCTCACTCTTTTTCCATGCTTTCATTCTCAGACTCTCACTCTCACACTCACACTCACAGACTCCCACTCACATCTCTCTGATTCTCTCTCACATTTGGGGAAAATAACTCTAGCCGTCGCCCTCCGCCTCACTCCTTGTTCTGTCCTCACAAGTCCGCCCTCCGCCATCTCCCTCCGAGTAAACCTTTGTCGGACCGCCGCCTCCGTCCTCACACGTCCGCCGTCCGCCATCTCCTGCCATCTCCCACCTGAAGCTCAATTTCAAGTTTCAGGTTAATTTTATAGATTCTTCTATTTCTTCTTTCTTCCTTTCACAGCAATTGTTTGTGCCATTTTATTCCTGAAGCTTTTGCATGTAATACAGCGTACATTATTGATTAAGTTAAGAACTTCGTTGTTCCGTCTCTCAACAAATTTGGCCATTTATACTGAACTCAGTTTTGTTTACTTTACTTTTTGTTCTAATCGTTCATATAGTAAAAGATTGAAGAAGGTTCCAATTTTTGAATGAACAATTACACTTCTGGATGCATATTATAGTATATTATATACAATAATTGTATATAATATATATGTATATTTATTGATATCGGTTGCTTAGTTTGAGGTGCTCTAATTTCTAAATAACAATATGATTATGAGCTTGAACAAAAGATTGCACAATATAAATGTTGGTAACCTGATGATTCACATTTGGGAAAAGTTTTACATTTTTTCGGATTTTCTAATAAAAAAATGCAACTAAAGATGTTGGTAACTTGATAGTTTACTGATGGCTACCTTCTTGATTACAAAAATTGAAAACCGACCAAAAACTAAAGTTCAATTAACTGAACTGATTACTCCATTGTGCGGTTCGGTTTCAGCGCACCGTTTCAGAAAACCGACATAATCGGTTCGATAGTGGTGTTATACGTGAAACTATATTTTAAGGTGAAGAGTTTGAATTCTCTACTCCTAAATAAATAATTAAAAAAAAACCTATAATATTAATTTTATCAAATAAGATAATATTATATAATTTAAAGAAACAAATTAAATGTATTGCGTAACAAATTTGGATTTTCTTTTTTATTTTGCGATACCTCTTTTTAACTGTGAATTACTTTAATTCTATTTAAGCAGTTAGGTATGGACTAGGGCACTAGTCTTTCTAAGAAACTATCTTAAATATTTTTTACATTTTTTCAGACAAATAATAAAATAAGTTTTCTAGTATCAAATTATATATTGTCGGCTCTATACCGAGAGAGGGAAAAAAAACATTATCTTAAAATGTTTTTAGCCCAATTATCCTCAAAATTTATCGTGGTTTAACAAATTGTCTCCCAAATTTTTAATTTTGACAATCAACTCTTTGAACTTATAAAATTATTGTAATGTGCTCTATTTTACTAAATTTGCTTATATTTTTTTTTTAGTTTTAAATGATTAAAGGTTGAGAAATGGAAATATTTGTGTTTCATTTAAATTAGGATGTAGGAATTTTTTTGTCGAACGCGTTTTTTTGGCACTAATTTAACACAATCATCGTCAAGATGAAACATATTGATCATTTTACAAATTAAAGAGATAACTTGTCAAAATTAAAAGTTCAGACAACAAATTATTAAAATCATACAAATTCAAGAGGTAAGTGTGTAAAATGTCCTTAGAAAAAATAAATATGAAAACGAAACAAATGACGTCAATTATTTAAAGAGTCCAAGATCAATTAAAGTGCTTGAGCTAGAATTGGTCAGTCATCAATCTCAATGTCTAACGCCTAGTTGTTTTGTAGCACTTCCATTTTCCGTCTCAAAAGTCATATATATTCTCTTACACATTTATCAATAAAATAATCACTTACATTATAATTCAGATACATTATAATTCAGATTTGTAATCTATAGTCCCACATAATCTATTCTAGAGATAGCGATATACTGGTATAGTTAAGCGAGCAACATATATTTTCTTCCTCTAAACGTATTAAATAAATTAACAAATGATTATGTAAGTTAACAAGTTAACATATATTTTCTTCCTCTAAACGTGTTAACAAAAATAATTTGTTGTTGAGTATGGAATTAGCTTAATCATGAAGGTGGAAATATAGTTCACAATATAATTTATAAATCAAATCAACCAATTTTGTTGACACCATAATACAATCAACCTAAATCGATTAATTAACTAAATGTGTTAGGTAAACCTATAAAAAATTACCAATGATGCTTATCACATAATATATATATATATATATATATGTACACACACATCAGACATAAATGTGTGTATTTGCGCCCTGAGAACTTCTAGACCCACTCTTAGGAGCCTGAGTTAGAAATTAGGGCTCAATGAATTTTAAAGTTTCGTTTGTTCGATTGTGGAATTTGTTTTTAGTTTAATTTATGAGATAAAAATAATTTTTTGAATTTGTTTGATTGATGTTGGTGAAATTTTTCTTAATATTGTTGTGATTAATTCAATATTTATTGTATTAATTTGTATCTCTATATTTTGATTTATTTTAGATTATATAATTGTTAATCTTTATGTTTGTGACTTAAACTTGCATTATGTATGTAACGCCTTTAGATATACTTAGGTTAGATATATTTCTATGTAATTAACACCAAAGAAGATTATGCTACTTCAGATGGATGGATGGAGCATGTTATTAAAAGAAGAGACTTTCTCTGGTAGTCTCTGTCAAAATAGATTATTAGTAGTTTATTACTTTTTAGTCATCAGATTTGTATTAAAATTTGTCTATTTTACATATTTTTTCAATCTGATTTGATTTTGATTAGATCTAACGGTAAAAAATTAGGACTACTTGTAGGGTAGACTATTGGAGAAACTCTCTTAAATTGAAGAAAAAAGATTAGGGGAAAGGATATACATATATATCCCTTAAAAGTGTATGGATCGGAATTTCTATACTTCACTAGTAAAAGGATATTAATCAAGAATGAAGAGTAAAAATTTAGACCCGTACACTTTTAAAAGTAAATTCTGCAATTTTTGAGAAGAGATTATGGATCTTTTTTTCTTTCCATTAGAATGAAAATTATGGTTACAACTTAAATGTATGCAAGAAATAACTAAACTCGCTTAAAAAAAAAAAAAAAAAAAAAAACTAAACTCATGTTCTTAAAAAAATAATTAAACTCATGTTTTGGTGTTAAATAGGAGTAAAACGTCATTTCAAACATTATATATAACTTTTTATACCTGGGGAGGCATTTTTGGTATTTTAAAAAAATTTAAAGCTCACAGTCAAGGTTAACTAACGGTCCACTGACGAAAAGGGTGTGTAATTTTTTGAAAAATTAGGATGTATTGACGTGATTATTATTATTATTATTTTAATAAGCAAGAGTATAATTAGAAGAAAATCCTATAAAGAGGCAAAGATAAGGAATACATTTGTAGAACTTCAACCTACTCATTTAGCTAACATAACAGATTTGCCGAAGCCCATTTCGTAATGTTGTGAGTTAAAACATTTAATTCTCGCGGAACCCAAGAAAAATTGCAATCAGAAAGCGAGTTAGAAATCGGAATTAATCTTCCACAATTGTACTCTAGTTTTAGTTAAAGGAGTGTTATTGTTGTTTTGGTAAAACACAAGAAAATTAGTGTAAATTGTATTAAAAAAATTATGCATCACACATAAGTGCACATATAAATGTGTGTTTGCACTTGAAAACTTCTAGACCTGCTCTTAGGAGTCTCCGCTAGAAATTAGGTTTTTTGGTTTCATAGAATAGAATATAAAAAAAATAATAAAAATAGAAATATTGAGAATAAGAATTAATTGAATTATAATGAAATAAAAATTAATTGAATTATTTCATTATAATTCTAATGTTATTCATTAACTAATAAAGTATTGGAGAAATAACAATAACTAGAGGGGGCACTCGGCCCTAAGAGAAACGAGAAAAAGAGAAAAGAAGAGAGTGAGACAATTAGAATTTTGAGACCGTCTCTAGACGCGTCAGTGGAGCTCCGGCCTTAAAAATTGGTTACGGAACTCATATCATTGTGGGTTTTAAAATAGCGGTGGCTGAATTTGGCAAGATGATTTTGTTTTGACAGATCTAATTTCGTTTAGAAGATGAAATCTAGACTGCTTAGAAACGTTTTTCGACACTTTTCTCGTCTGGTGATTGTACTCTTTCAGGGTTTTTAGTTGAATGAAATTGTACCTTCAATTTAAAAACTAATATTATTCCCTTAGAATTAGTGCTGAAATAACGGTTATTATGTTTAGTTAATAATTATAATAGAACAAAAATTACTTTTTAATAAAAATAATCCTTTGTTTAATATTTAATACTATTTTAAAACTAAATTACAATATGTTCTAGAGTGTTTTTTTTTTCTCGGATGTTTTAAAGTGATTATTTTATTTGATCTATGAGTAATACTCAAACGATTAATTTTGTACTATACCCATAATAACAAAGATGAACGTAATTTATATATAAAAAATAAAGTAAGCTATATAGAAAAATATTTAAGTATTAAAATCATCCTACCATGAAAGAAAATGATCAATATACTTAAATATGTTTATAAAAGGATAGTGAAAGGGATATTTAAAATAAATAATAAAACATTAAGAGTGATAGTCTGGGAAGGAATAATATTATTATTATTGGAATGGGACGATTATGCTACTAGACCACTATAGAAATTTGGATGGAACAACAATTGTGAAGCCTCATCTTTTTTTTTTTTTTTTTTTTTAGCTAAATATAAGAGTGACTGAATTTGGAAGCTTCAATTGGCACTTTTTAGTGGAAAAAAAGTTCTAACTCATAGGCTTCAAGTGGTTTATGTTATTCTTCTAGTTTTAGGTTGATTTTGTTAATTGTTTTAATCTATTTATTTTGGATTGCCTTTCGAAATATTTTTTTATTTAATTTTTATACATGTATTTTTTATTTTAATACATTGAGTTGGAATTTGGTATAAAATGAGATTTTTATTAGAAGGTACAAATTTTGTTGAAATATTTAAAAAAAAAAAAAAGGATTGTCGAAATATATTAAAATTTACCCATACCAATTGCTCTCTCGTTTCTTTTGTTGAGCGAGAAAAAAGAAAGCAATAAAAAAGAATTAGGCCGTTACACTAATTTCATTATTTAAAAAAAAAAAAAAAAAAACTGGCCGTTATAATAAGTACTAATGTTTTTTTATTAAAAAAATATAGAATTTACTCTTAAGAATATATGAGTCTGAATCTTTACTACTTACTTTTAATAAATATTCTTTTATTAATATAATTATTTAATTAAAAATTATAAATTAAAAATAAAAAGTAAAAATAATAACTTATACACTTTTAAAATATATTTAATCTTTACATCTACTTCGAAAAAATAGGTTTATTATATCTACATTGTCCGTAGCACTCTTTCGCCTCCAATTATTTTTCCTATTTGACTCTTAAAAGGAAAAAAAAAAAAAGAAAAAGAAAAAAGAAAAAAGAAAAAAGTTTCAATTTTGCACACGCAAAGCTGGTATTTCTTCACCATTAGTCGACAAGCCTAGGCGAGACAAAAAAGCGTGTTCTTTTACAAACCCCCTCATTTGCTTCCGCAAAATGCTGTCGTATGAACGCAGGCAAAACCCCACTAAGGGTTTCCCGTTGCACTGACTTTCTCAACTTCCTAATACAGGGCTCGCCACCCGTCACAAAAGCTTTAGTACAGAGCACACTTATCCACGTGTTCTTAAAACAATCAGGAAGCACAGGAAATTCCGTAAACTCCATGTCACAATATCTAGACACCCTGTTATTTCCTTATTTTAACACAACAGTAACTTTTGAACCCTCCAACGGCTATAAAATTCTCCACGACGATCCCACGCCGTCTGATCGTCAGCCCCAGATCCAACGGTCAAGAATTCAAATAAATTCGACCGTTGTAAGTGAAGCGTCGCCTCTTGCCCCAGCTTCAAAAGGGAAAACGGACTCTTTAAACCCCAATTTCATATTCTCTTCAGATCACAAATCTCAGTGAGAGAGAGAGAGGGTAGAGAGAGAAAGAGAGCGATTTGAAGTGGTGGAGGCGACTTAGAGAGAGAGAGAGAGAGAGAGAGAGCGAAAGGAGATTTTTGAGTCGCCAATTGGGTTGCCGGCAGTGTTCTTGTTCAGAGATCGATTCTGGGTTTTCAGAAGAAATGGCTTCAAGAGTAGTTGTTCCACAGCAAGCAAGAAGTATTATTCATATTCTTATTATTATCTCTTTCCTTTTGGGTTTTCTGATGAATGCCTAAATTCTTATTTTCCGAATTGATCGAACCCCATTTAGCAAAGCTATAGAGATTTTAATGGGTATGTAACTAATAATTTATTGATCTATGTTAAGGGAAGAGTCTTTTCTTTCTTCTTTCTTTGTTGTTCATCTTGTTTATGTCCCAAACGGCCCAAATCTTGTAAAGTCGTTTTATTTTTATTCTTTGCATAAATAAAATTGGGGAAAAACTCGTGAAAAAATGTTTTGTTGTTCGAATTATTTTAATTAATGGGTTTTTGTTCAATAGGTGAGGCAGTCGTTGGTGGAGAAAATAAGGTGCAAAAGAAAAACGTTGCAGCCGATGGGAGAAACAGAAGAGCACTTGGTGATATTGGCAATATGGTAACTGTTCGACCTAATGACGCCAAGCCTCATCGCCCCATCACAAGGTAACTTTTAATCTTTTGTTTTTTGTTTTTTTGTTTTTTTTTTTTTAAGTTTGGTTTTTGTTTGTTTCTTTTTGGTTCATTCTTGCTAACTTTCTTTTTTCTTTCTTCAGGAGTTTCCGCGCACAACTAATTGCCAACGCAGAAGCCGCGAAAGCCGTTGCGAACAACAAGGTTTGTGGGTTTAAATTTTTGCTGATCAGAAAAGTTAAATATACGTACCTTGTAGATTTTATTAATCTCTCAATTTTTTCTTGATTTTCGATCTTCCTTCGAAATAATAAAGTTATTACGTCTTTCACAAATTTGTTCAGAAACAAGCTTGTGTCAATGTAAACGGATCGCTTGCCGTTCCTGAGGCAGTCCCAGCGGGACAAAAACGAGATGAGGCAGTGCCTAAACCCGTCCACAAAAGGGCTAATCTTGTTAAGCCAAAGCCCCAACAAGAGCTGATTGAGGTAAGCTCGGATTCAGATGATGATGCCAAGAAGAAGAACGAGATCAGAGTCAAGAAAAAAGATGGAGAAGGAGCGTCAAGGAAGAAAGCCCCAACTCTTTCTTCTGTCCTTACTGCCAGAAGCAAGGTAAAAATCTTTGTTCTTCTTGCAATTTCTTGTCGAATCCATTTGTGTCCCCCTTATTTTTCTGATTTGCTTTATTCTCGAATTTGTTCAGATGGCCTGCGGTATAACTAATAAACCGAAGGAGAATATTGTCGACATTGACGCAGCAGACATTAACAATGAATTGGCTGCAGTTGAGTACGTTGAGGACATGTACAAATTCTATAAGCTGGCTGAGGTAATGTCATTGTTTACTTTCTTCATATTTTCTTGTTATATTTTCATAAAATATTCTCTAATTATCTGTTGTTTTCCCTTCATTACGCAGAACGCGAGCAGGCCTCATGACTACATTGATTCACAGCCTGAGCTGAATGAGCAGATGAGAGCCATACTGGTGGATTGGCTTGTAGAAGTTCACATCAAATTTGAACTCTCCCCCGAAACCTTTTACCTGACGATCAACATAGTCGATAGGTTTCTCGCTGTGAAGACCGTTCCGAGGAAGGAACTGCAGTTGGTGGGCATTAGCGCTATGCTTATGGCCTCAAAATATGAAGAAATCTGGGCTCCTGAGGTACACAGACATGCCTTAAATATTATACACTGTAATCAATAATATTTTATACATGGCTTAAAATTCTGAAAACTTGTGTTTCTATAATACAGGTCAATGATTTTGTATGCCTCGCAGACAGAGCTTACACACACGAACAGATTCTAAAGATGGAGAAGATCATATTGGGCAAGTTGGAATGGACATTGACAGTTCCCACAGCTTACGTGTTCCTTGTTCGTTTCATAAAGGCTTCTGTTCCAAATGACAGAGAAGTACTAAACTCTTCTTTAAACGCACACCAATTGTTTCTTTTGTAAGAACGACATTTTTTTTTTTTAACACGAATTTTGACACAGGTGGAAAATTTGGTATACTTTCTTGCTGAGTTGGGAATAATGCACTATGCGACCATAATGTATTGCCCTTCTATGATTGCCGCCTCGGCAGTCTACGCCGCTCGGTCCACTCTCAACAAGAGCCCCGTTTGGAACGACACTCTCAAGCTTCACACTGGTTATTCGGAGGCACAAGTCATGTAAGATAGAGTACATTATTTGGTCAAATGGGGTCTGTCCAATTGATTATATAATACAGTTTTATTGATCTTATTTTCTGTTTTTGTTATGTGTTAAAACAGTGATTGTGCAAAGCTTCTGGCGATTTTGCATTCAACGGTTTTGAAGAGTAAGCTTCGGGCGGTGTACAGGAAGTATTCAAGTTCAGAGAGGGGGTGTGTGGCTATGCTTCCAGTGGCCAAAGCTCTCTTGCCTGCTGCTGGTGCTGGATCCATATGAGAGAGAGAAGAAAGAATGTCATTTTTTTTTTAACTATTTTTTGGGTGAAAATATGGGAGAAGAGTTGTGCTAATGATGATGGAACTTAATTTGTTTATTGTTTGGGATGTTGACTATCAATTTGCTCCTCTAGCAAATTGTCTTGTGACTTTTTCAATTATGTTGAAATGACTATCAATCCTCTGTTACTTTAATTCAAAGAAATGATGATATCTTTCATTTATACTATATAAAACGGGTAGCTTCAAAGAAAATGATGATATCTTTCATTTTACTACATAAAACGGGTAGCTTTTTTTTTTTTTTTTTTTTTTTTTTTGAGATTAGAACGGGTACTTTTTCGTGTGGGGGGTTTTTTTTTTTTTTCATTAAAAAAACAATAAACAATAAAAAAAGCTCCTCTAGTCACACACCCTCCCCAGTCGGTAAAACCGGCCCAAACGCCCCCAAAAAAAAAAAAAAGAAGTCTCCAAACGACGACTTTTTTTGGAATGTTGCAGCCGAGATCAACTGCAACACAAAACGATAACAAAACTTGAAATTTGCGCAAAATTCTTTGATAAGGTGACCCTCACATTTAGGTAAATAGTAATCTATTGATTAAGTGAAGTATTAGTAATATTTTACTTTATCAAATAATATTATTAATAAATAGTTTACTAATTTATCAAAATATCTCTTATTTTTCTAATTTTCTTAGTTAATCAAAGATAAGTAAGATCTTCAACTTCAAAAAAAAAAGTAAATAAATTTTATGGCATTCTCGTCCATGTAAAAGTGTTATTGTCATATTATCTTATAAATTTATCGAATTTATTAATCTAGCCAATTGACCTAAATCGGAACTGACAATAAATATTATTTTATCGCAATTAGATCCACCTTCAACTTCAAAAAAAAAAGTAAATAAATTTTATGGCATTCTCGTCCATGTAAAAGTGTTATTGTCATATTATCACTATAAATTTATCAGGGTTTTACAATATATATATATATAATTATTAGTTTATTTCCAATAAATTTACAATATGCTGTTCATTTCATTTAGTTTTATAAATCTATTATTTACTACATTCTTCTATATATATATAGAAAAAATAACATCGTGGCCGTTAATAGTAATCACAATGGTTAGAATTTATTCTACAAGCTATTCATTGCTTTTGTGAGTGCATGAGTTTGAATCTTTATCTATTATTCTTAATAAATATCTTTTTATTAGTATAATTATTTAACAAAAAAAGTTATGAATAAAAAATAAAAGGTAAAAATTTTGACACATACACTTTCAAAAGGTATTTATCAAGATTACCCTATTTTAATCTTAATCTTAATCTTATTTTAATTTCATCCATTGCATATTTAATTTTATTTTGATCTTAATCTTAATCTTTAACTTGTTTTAATTAATTTATTTTAATTTCATCCACTGCAATACTTAATTTTATCTTATCTTCATCTTAATTTTAATATATAAAAAAGATGAATAAACAGGGAGGAGGCGGTTAACCTGCCTGTTTATTCTTAGGCCTCGTTCATTTCGCGAATTTGAGTTTTCAATTCGAGTTGAGATGTGACATTTTTTGAGAGATTTTCACTGTAACAGAAAAAATTAGATGTGATATTTTCTAAAAAATTTTTATTATAAAAATTTAAAATTAAAAACTCAAATCGATAAAATGTACGAGACTTTAATTCTCGTGCTTTTGGTTTCTTTTACTTTCAATGTTTCGTGCACGGATTTTTTACTTTCGTGCTTTTTTCTTTTGTTTCTTATTTTTGTAATTTTTTTCCCTCTACTTTCAATGTAACATGCACAAAATTGAGCAGTTGTTGTAACTTAGGATGTGACGTTTGAGTTTTTTGCTTTAACAAAATAATAAAGCCCTCTCTCTTTAATGTAAATTACAACAAAAACCACAACTAAAAGAAAAAATTATTTAAATTTATTTTTAAAGTAGTTGAGTCTAATTTTTATCTTTTATTTTTTATTAATATCTTTTTAATTAATATAATTAATTGATTAAAAATGATATTAATTAAGGCCTAATTTATTTCATCAATTCGAGTTTTTAATTCTAATTTTGTTACAGTTAAAAACTTTCATAAAATCTCACATTTAATTTTTTCTACTACAGTAAAAAACTTTCATATAAAATCACATCTCAACTCGAATTGAAAACTCGAATCCGCAAAGTGAACGAGACCTAAGAATAAGGGGTATTCAGACTCATACACTCTAAAAAATATTTGTCTCCCTTTTTTTTTTTCTTTTTTTGCTCTTTTTGTTATTTCTTTTGGGCACGTTGCCTTTCATTTGTTTTTATGTTTTATTCTAAATCTTACACATTTAATGTTAATTTCATAATAAAAAAACCCTTATAACTTATTAGATAATTTCAAAATATAAATTTTCTTCTCATTTATTATTACCTTAAGAAAACTCTTAGCTAATTCAGCGTTAGAAGAAAATAAACAAAATACGTATTATAGAAAATTAATTTAGTACCCTTTTCTCCAAAAAATGAGAAATGAGAGTAATTCCATATGAACGATCATTAATACTCTTAATAGAAGACTTTTCATCTTAAATTAAAAAACAAGGACCAGATATGTGAACTAATAGAAAATTTTAGTTTTAAAATAATTTGAAAATGTGAATGTATAGATTAAGGTTTTTACCCAAATGTTAGAATTAGGTATCGTCACACTAATTTAACATGGCATTGGATATATAAAATCAAGATTTGTTGTTCCATTTTCCTGTCTCGATGATTGTTCTTCGAATTGAATTTTGATACCTCGTGAATTTTTTAAATGTTTTTAATATTTTGTTTATATTTATGTGGACGGATTCTTAAATTTAGATGACATGGTAAATTATTATTTATATTGTTAATGATTAGAAGTATAAAGTTTATAATTATTTGAAAAAACTGGAGTCTTATGAGCTCATTTAGTTCGTTGATTTGAATTTTTAATTTAAGTTGAAATGTGACTTTATGTAAGAGTTTTTTACTATAATTAAAAAGTTAAATGTGACTATTTTTAAAAATTTTTTACTATAATAAAATTTAAATTTTAAATTTAAATTGAGATTTTAATAGTGGCAGTGTGCTCTCTAAGGAGATAGGAACTCAAGCTTAGAGACGCTCCCAAGCCCAGTTTCCTAGGCCTCCTCTATCTTGATATTGAGCCAAGCCCAGCACCCCTGATTGTGTTACGTATTCTGTTTACCCAAGAACAATCAAACTGTTCGTAGTTCTAATTTTGTGATCGGCTGTTAGGACAATGGGACGATAGACATTCATTTTATAGACCCACTTTCAGCTAATGAGAAATTTGAGTAAAAAAATATGAAGTATTTGTTTGTTTATTTATTTATTTATTTATTTTTTTTGAGTGGAGGACTAGCATACGAAGCAAATTGAAAAAAAAAAAAAAACACCTACAAACTATATAATAGACAAAAAAAAAGATGTATAATGATAAAAAAAAAAAATTAACAGTAATCTTTTAATGTTTTACATTGCCATGGTTTTGAAATTATTTATAAAAACTAATTATAGCTCATATATATTGTATATGTATTTTTTCTAATAATCAGAAGCTTAAATTTTATTTGGATATAAACGGAAAAAAAAACCTAAAAAATGTTAAGGCAAAAAAGAAAGAATATGAATAAAGCACAGAAGGACAATCAACTATCAATCAACTATTATAGGCCTAGTTCACTTCACGGATTTGAGTTTTTAATTCGAGTTAAGATGTGATATTTTTTGAGAGCTTTTCACTGTAATAAAAAAAGTTAAATGTGATATTTTTGAGAGCTTTTTACTGTAAAAATCTAAAATTAAAAACTTAAATCGGTAAAATAAATGAGACCATAATATGTATCAACTGTTTCTATGTTCGCTTGATGCCTATTTTGTTTTCTTTTTTTGAACTTCCTATTTAATTTTTTTAATTGTACTATTGTATGTAAAAACGGCATATATAGTACAACACCGCCACCTATCTATGGCCTATAATTAAAGAACAAAGACACGTGCTTTTGCAACTACCTATCTTTACCGGTAAATGAAAATAATGAAAAAGATACTTTTATATTTTTTTTCCTTTTTTAATAAATATATAAATTGAAAAAACATATATATGATAGATATATGTTTAAATTTAAACGTTTTGTTTTTTTTTCTTCTGATTTTTAAATATTTAAAGTAATTTTCAGAAACTACTAGGCTATATTTATCTTTTTTTTTTTTTTGCCATAGTACGTTATGAACGAAATTAAACTGGGCGCGTCAATTGTCAACTCTCTATTTACTTTCTACACACATTTTTATATCACTCTAATTTTACTTGTTACACCCTTTTTAAAATTTTAAAAAAGTCCTTATGACTAAATTACCCCAATTCTATCTTCTAAATATAGATTCTTAAACCACCCCAATTAAAATTTGGAGTTTAATTATTACTTGTCATAGGCCTCTTATTATTTCAAAAAAAAAAATCTCTACAATAAATTATAATTTTTATCTTTTTTTTTTTTTGCACCCACTAACTAAACAGAAAACAAACATCATAAGAAGATATATATTTTTTTTCTAAAAAAAAAAAATATATCTTCTTATGATGTTTGTTTTCTCCCATGTTTCTTCATATGTGTTTTATATAACTTTGTTTTCTCCTGTATATTGCAGATTATATATATATATATTTGTGAAATCTTGTTATTTTATAATTTTTTTTAATCATAAGTATTGTATTTAGAAGGGAGTATTCTTTTTTCCTTTAATTTTGACGATGATGTATGCGAATAGTATTCTTCAAAACAATTTTGTTCTTAAATGTAATTTTATTTATAGGCAATTAAGTAATAACAAAATTTATTAGGAAACGAATGGGGAGAGCAAGAGCGGTGATAATAGACCCACCCAATTAAAATAATGTGTTAGAAGATATATATATATATATATATATATATATATATATATATTGTAACTTCTCTCAAAATTACTAGGCTTATAGCAGAAGATTTTTAATTTAATATAATAAATTTTCCGATAAATTTGACGAATGCTACAACTGAACTTAATACAAATATTTATAATTAACTTTCTTTAAGTAATTTTGTGATAACAACAAGACAGAAGGCGAGTTATAAGAATTTAGAACTAATGAATAGCATGACATCAGGTAAGTAAAGTGTTTACTTACAACACATGCCTGCATATTCATGTTTTCATTGCATAAGTTACAATATTTTCAATTGCTACATAATTTTTGAGCACTTTTATCATGATTTAGGAATATACAGTTTTGAAGCATATAGTTAGCGTTCGTGGAAAATGGTGTGTTATACTTATCGTTAGCCCAGACTCTTTTTGTTAGCGCAAAACCAAAACTTATAACCTATTATTTGTGCACAAATAAACCCCTAAAGACAAGAAAATTCCACCAGAACCTATGAAATTGGGAATTCTCAGGGATTGGAACAAAGAAAACAGAAGCATATGAGACAACATTGAACAACTTTTAAGAAAGTAAAAGTTTTCATATGCATGTGGTATTAACTCGGAGGATTACCACTGATAATAATAATTGAGGACATTTAGCAATTAATGAGAATGGGTTCATAAATTAGTAAGATGTTGAAGAAATCACTCAATTGAGGAGACAAATGATGTAATAGCATAATCTTGACTATGACGATTATGCGGGAGATAATCGTACGTCAGAATCATTTCAAATCCCAATGAAGATCAGACTAGTGAATCATGATCTGCTAAAGCAATCTCAAGATCTGGAAGTGATGATAGGAAATAAAAATTTAACTTCGTCTAAGAAAGTTTGTCATAATAAATAAACTATCATAGAAGGCGAGTTGAATGAATTTAAAACTACACACGGTTTTGGCAAATCAATCCTCTATAGCAAGGAGCTGGCGGCAAAGGGGGTGGGAATTTGCACGGATATTCTATTAGAGGATAATTACTTGTAGAACTGTTCTCTTTTCATTAGGACTGTACAAAAAACCGTAAAATTGAAACCGACCGCCACCGCCTGAGAAACTAACTGCTCAAAAACTGAAAAATACGGTGTCACGTAGAACTGACAAAGTCGGTTCGATTAACCGACCAAAAAGGCTTCAAGGCGGTTCAGTTTCGGTTTAGGCCCTTGATGTTCGGTTAAAAACCGAACCGACCGACTCAATTCATTAACTTTTTTGTGTTGTTGTCGTTTTATTGTGTTTGATGTCGTTTTTTTAATTTTTTGTCGTTTTTTTATTTTGTTGTCGTTTTGTGTTTTGTGTTGTTGTCTGTTTGATGTCGTTTCATTGATTTTTTGTCGTTTTTTATTCAACCTCATCCGTATATCAGATTCAGTTCTTTTTCGTGAGAGATAGAGAGCTCTAAGTTGACTGAGGGGTTGTTCTTTTAACTCAAAAAAAATTTAAACTTGAGTTACAATTTTATTCAAGTTCATGTTCTTTTATAAAATTTGAGTTTGAACTCAAGTTTGAATTCGAATTTGAACTCGAGTTTAGGGTTAAACTTGAGTTCAAGTTTTCCCTTCAACTCGAGTTCAAAAACTCGAATTCAAATTAATGAACAGTATTTTTTCTATGATTAAAAATGTCATAACTTTTTCATTTTAATTCTGATTGAGATGTTTTTTTTTCTATGCATTCACAATGAAAAGACGAATAAAAACCTCACTCATATACCCTATTAAAATTTTTTATCACTATTGAGTTTTTATTAAAATACTATTTAAATACAAATTTAAATTTTGACCCACCTAAATACAAACTAAAAAAGATTCTCAATTCAAATCATAACTCAAATGTGCACATCTAAACACAAACTCAAGTTATAACTTCAACTTAAGTTATAACTCAAACTCAACTTAAAATCATCACTCAAATCATCATAACTTAAAAATGCAAAAGAACAACCCCTAAGTCTCTCGCTCATATTTGGGAAAAAAAAACCCTAGCCTCCGGCGCCCGCCGATCCGTACCTCCGCCCTCTGCCATCTTCGTCCCAGTTAATCTCCACTGGACTGCCCCCTTCCTGTCGCGCGGCGTCTCCAAGCGTCCAGTCCAAGTACCACCACTAGCCACCACCGTGGGTTATGTGTGCTTTGCCTCTGTTTGTTTTTTTCTTTTTCTTCTTTGATTGGCTCCAAGTTGCAATGTTTTGGTTTCACCAAGTGGCTGAAGGTGCTCACTGCTCAGTAGACAATTGTTGCCCTAATTGTGCACACTATCCCATTTGTCTTAGACTCTGAACTGAGTGAAATCAGTTCTTATTTTTTATTTATTTGAGCCTAGGTGAAGTTTTCAGGCGCATTTAACATTTTATAATTGTTTGCGTAAATATGCTTGATTTTCTGTGGTGTAGAGACTATTAATTATGCTGTCTTTATGTGTTTTATTGAGCTGCATGCAAGATGTTTGTGAAAATGCCTAAATGAAAATTATAGTGATTACATGTTTACAATAAAAGGAATGTTTTACATTTTTCAGTAATTTTTGGTCAAAAATGCAACTAAAGATACTGGTAACTTGATGGTTAACTGATGGTCACCATCCTGATTGTCAAAACTGAAAATTGGCCGAAAACTAAACTTCGGTTAACCAAACCAAATAGTACTTTTGCGGTTTGATTTCAATTCTCAGTTTTTAAAAACCGACATGATCGGTTCGGCCACCAAACTGATCAAAATTAACGGTTTTTAACCACCGAACACCCCTACTTTTCATAACAATAGAAGATGAGTTTTTCAAGCCTAACTCTATAATTATTAAAAGCGGACGGTTTGCTACAAAAAGAGGATATTTTTAAATAACCATCCTCTATGTTGACACGTAAATCAAACAAAAAATGTATATTTATCTTTTCATTATAATCCATCTACTGCCATTTTCCTGCTCAAACTTAGCATCTACCTACCATTCTCCTTCTAAAACTCGCATCTATTCCCTTTCTATAAAAATTAGACTCTTTCTCTCCGTTTGTGTATCTGTTAACTCAATCCCATTATTTACTCTGTCAAACAAAATCTCTCTCCCTCCTTTTCCCATTGGTCTACTTTTTTTTTTTTTTGGTTTTATCCTATAGTCCAAGATTAGTTGGGCGTTGAATAAATTTTAGCGCCATTATCGATGAGCACTACAATTTGCTTATTTAAATGATAAAAAAATAAGTATTTTTTTAAAATTTTTTTTGTTATATTCTATTTATTTTTTTCTTTGCCATTTTTTTATAAAAGCAAAACGTGAAGAAAAAAACAAAAAGAGAAGTTCGTATGTTTTTCTTTCCGTAATTTGTTTGGTTGGTTATTGTTTCTAAAAAAAAAACCCCTTTTTAAAGGTTACCTTAATAGCAACAAAAGCTAACAACATAACACTAACAACACACGTTTCGTTTTGAGGGGATAATAAAATCTTGTACAGGTCTTGGGACACTTGATGGGCTTTGTTTTTCTTTTTCCCTGCATCATTTATTTTGTCAACATGAAATTGGATAAATGTATTAATAAAAAAGCACATATTAACAAACTTGCCGTTTTGAAAACCATTACGAAATTTAAGTTCTTATGTTAGTAGGCCATAAAAAGTACGAAAAAATCGTTCCCTTCCTTTTTTTTTTTTTTTTTTTTTCTCTCTTTTTTAGTTGTTGTTTCCATCTTTAATATAACATTTTGTTCTTTTCTTTTTCTTTTAGTTTTATTTGTTCGCATATGTTAGTTTCTTTATTTAAAAAAATTAATATAAGGTTTTATTTTCAGGTAAGTTGCAGGTAATCAAATAATATAATTGATAGAAAATGAATGAGAGCAAAAAGAACAACAACGGAATATGATGATGGGGTTAATTATTTTCTTGACTTTGCTGAGAAGAATGCTGAGGATCGAAATTATATAAGATGTCCTTGCCTTAAGTATTGTAATCTCGAAGACATACTAAGGAAGAGATAAAAGGACACCTATCACTATTACAAACATAAGCTTTAACGACGGTTTATCGACAGTTAGTAAATGTACATTACATTTAACAATGGTTTAAAAACGTCATTAAAACTATTCTATAAACGTCATTTATGTCAATGTGACTTTGACGACGGTTTAAAAATGTCGTTAAAACTATCTAAAAACATCATCTTATGGCATCGTGACTTTTGACGACATGTTTTGAAAAACCGTCATCAAAAGTGTTTTTTCTTTTTTTTTTTTAAAGAAAAAACATAATGAATGCATCAAATTTAAAATGTGTAACAATTTGGGCAATATGAAGAATTTTCCACAATAACTAAAAACATCATGCCGCGTTTTCTTTATATTAGATGACGGTTTTTAGTAAACCAACATCTATTTATTGTCGTTAAATCTCTAAATTGTAGTAATATTTCAACGGAATTGATCCGAGCTTCACAAAATGGAAATGGCATGGCGAAAATTTTTCTACTTCTTCATCAACTAGGGAATTTCAGGTTCCAAGAGATGATTTTATTGACGAGGATGTTGAGGACAAATTTTATAGACATGGTGAATAATGTAGAAGAAAGGTTTGTTAAGCATCTAGAAGAATTTCACAGTTTGTTAAACGATGCGGACACACCATTATATAGTGAATGTTCCAAGTACACCAAGTTGTAAGCATTGGTGAGAGACTCTGGAATGTGAAGGTCGGGGGAGGGTGGACTAACATAAGGTTTATTTTGCTTTTGAAAGTCTTGAGCGATATACTACCGGATGGTAATATACTTCCTACATCCATATATGAAACAAAAAAGATATTATGTTCTTTAAGAATAGAGTACGAGAAAATACATGCATGTCGTAATGATTGCATAATTTATCGAAAAGCGTATGCAGATAAAAATGAATGCTCAAAGTAGGGGTGTAAATCGGCCGGGTAGGGTAGGGTTGAGCCGAAAAATTGAGCCTACCCTATCAGTGCGGGTTTAAAAAATTTTGAGCCGTGACATTCTCTTAAGTCTATAAAACCACAACCTTTCGGGTGACCTCGGGTAGGGTCGGGTTACTCGGGTTGGTGAAAACTAATTTTAATCTATGACTTCATCAATTTTAATCAATTTTTAGTCAATTAATCTGTGCTTGTTACATAATAAATCATTATCAAACAGAACATGTCTTTCCTTCAAGAGGGGGTCTAAATGCAAGGTGAACAATTAAAATACTCACTTTGAAATCAAATACTTCCAATATAAATAAAAACTGTCCTAATTTAACAACTATGACATACACGTATTTTTTATATAAACCGTGAATCCAAAAAATAAATAAGTTAACAGTTTAAAATCATAAAGTCCATAAACTTATGAAAGTAAGAATTTGAAGTGTTGGACATTGTTTTACCTACTTTTAACATGTTCGGCCGGGTATGATTACCTCGGGTTCATGTAACCCCACCCCGCGCTCTTACCCGAGTAGTACGGGTTAGGCATAATTAAAACCGAAAATTAAATAAAAAATTAAAAACCCGTGATTTTTGAGTAAAATCGGCTCGACTCGGCCGGGTTCATCGGGTTCGGGGTGATTTCTTATGGCCCTAGCTCAAAGTGCCAAGAGTCGAGATGGAAGATTGAAAAGGCCGCTTCGAGTAAGACAAAAAGAAGTTTTTTGGTACATACCAATGATGCCACGATTTAAGCGATTGTTTCGAAATCCATCTCATGCTGAGAGTCTAACATGGCACGCTCACAGAGGGATTTGTGATGGTAAACTAAGACATCCGGCCAATTCCCCACAATAGAAGACATTTGATTGCCAGAATCCTGAATTTAGTAAAGAGGAAAGGAATCTTCGTCTTGGACTATCCGCAGATGGAATCAATCCGCATAGCAACTTTAGTACCAGATATAGTTGTTGGCCAGTAGTCCTAGTTATTTACAACTTACCTGCCTCTTTGTATGCAAAATAGAAATTTATGATGCTGACATTATTGATTTTTAGCACCGTTAATTGATGAATTGATGATATTGTGAGAAAACAGGGGTAGAAGTTCAAGATGCTCACAAAGGAGACACTTTTACTCTTCCAGCTACGTTGCTTTGGACAACTAATGACTTTCCTGCCTATGGAAATCTTTCTGGGTACGGTGTAAAAGGTAAAACGGCCTGTCTATATTTTATGGAAGAAAAGTGTTCTTTATATTTGAAGAATGGAACGAAGACTGTCTACACTGATCATAGAAGATTTTTAGATTGCCACTACAACAGAGTAGCATTTTAATAACTATCAGTTCTGAAAAAAACGTTATTTTGTATATATATATAATAACGTTTAAAAATAGTTGTGTTCTGTATATATTTATATATATATACACACACACACATTAAAATTGGGAGGTTTCATTGAGCGGCTCCCTAAAAATTCAAAACACACCCACCACCATCAAAACACAAAATACAGCCATCTTTCCTATTTCATTCTAGCATTTTCAGAATCCCAAATCTTTCTCGCTCTTATTTTCTCTCCTCCCAAACAGAAAATGTACTTCTCTCTCTAGCTCTAGATCTCTCTCTTCCTCATTCTCTCTCTAGCTCTAGATCTCTCTCTCGTTATGGATCGCTTTTTCTCGTTAAACCGTTGGTTGAAGATCTCGTTAAAGCCCTTTTCTCAACCGTTGATTTATTGCAATCGCTGCTGATTCTCGCCGTCGCCAACTCCGATTATCGCTGTCGCCGACTCCGATTCTTACTGTCGCTGTCGCCTCTGCCGATTCTCGTCGTCGCCGCCGCCGATTCTCGTCGCCGTCGCCGCCGATTGGTTGTTGATTCCAAAGTTTTGAAGTTCGGTGAGCACGTCCATTTAGCCCTTTCTTAGCTTCTGACAAACATTTCTTTGAAGAGATTTCCTTACTTCACTATGACTTGAGGCTGTATGATGCATATTCAAAGAGTTTTTTAGCTAAGCTTCTAGATTGTATCAATTCGTTGCCGACAAACCCGAGGATATGTGAGAGCTTTTAATTCAACGCCCGTTTAGGTTGTTAATTTGAGTTTTTAATTCGAATTGAGATGTGATTTTATACGAGAATTTTTTACTATAATAAAAAAGTTAGTTGTAACTGTTTGTGAGAGCTTTTTTTTTTAGTAAAATTTGAATTCTAAATTTAAATTAGTAAATGAACGGGACCGAAGTTTTTTCATCGTCGGTACTCTTTCTCTCTGTATGCTTATCATCTTTGTTGTGAGCTTCATTTCAAATTTGAGGGCTTGATAGAAGGTGAAAAATGATTTCCAATTGTTTCTGATAATGGTAGTTAATTTTGTTTTGGATAAAATTAGCAATTCATGTATGTTTTGTGTGGATTTGGCTGACATGATCTTCTAGGTGTTTGTTAAAATGTCTAAGAGAGTTTAGTGTTGTAAGTCAAAAAAGGGTCTAAAAGAGTTTATTGGTTGCAATGACAGAATATGTTACCAAAATCCCTTCTGCTTAACATTAGGCCTTGAGGACCAAAACTAGACTGTGGGCATTTATTTTACTGCTTTGCATTGATAACTATTTCAAAATGCATATATATAGGATCTGGGATGAGTATGGCTTGTTTTTCTTTTTTGAGGTGGTAAAAGGGCTTTTATTTTGTAATATCTAGGACGTCACTTTTAAAAGTGGATTGAATTGATGACAAATTGTTTTCCTTTTTGTCATGATTTCTATTGTCGTTTTTTTTTTTTTTTACACGTTTTTGTTACTCTTACTTATGAGCTTTCAATTGTCATGATTCATGTTGTTCTTTGTTTGGGTTATTGAAATTATTTTCTTCGCTCCTGAAATGTTATATTTGTTGGATCATGCTAGTTTTTCTACTCTTATATACTTCTTAATTTCTTTTAGTTAGTCCTGGTCGTTTTAACAAAATCCAAATAATAGCGTGATATGTTACTGATAGAATATTAGCGATGCAATATGATTAAGTTGGCAACTCTTGGTTTGAAAATAATTGATTTTTTTGGGCAAGACTTTGATATATAAGTGATAGAAATTGGGTTGAAATGGATAAAAGTTAGATGTCTGCTGATAGAAGCACTTCTATAAAGCACTTATGTGGACTTCGTGCAATACCATGTTCGTGTATTGTAGTATACACTCATATGGCTTTGGTTTTATCTGAACCTAAAGAACCGGCTAATGAAAGAATAATTCTGTAAGGTTATTTTTTCTATTTCTTTTAGCTTCTGTTTGTGAAGTCATTGTAAGAGTATATTTTTATCATATTAATTATTTATTCTCGTGAACTAATATATAAATTTTTTCTTAAAAAAATTTGCTGCATATTTTAATCAAGATTAGTTGTTCAATATTTAGGAAAATCTTGAAAAAAGATAACAAGATCCAACATTGTTTGCCTATGAAATTGATATGCTAAATGGTATTTTAGCTTCTTACTTTGTTCCTCATCGGAATGGACATATGAGAGCAATGGGTCTCGGGATGAATAGGATAAAATATTCTTTTTTTATCGAAACGGGATGTTCACTTGCTCTTTTACCAGAGAAATATTCACAAATGGAGTATGTTAGAGACCTGAAAGAGATACTTGATCTATTATTGCAAAATCAAGTGCTTACATTATTCATATGTTTTAGTTTAAATACATTATTGTAACTTTTCTAATCTTAATAGACAATTTTTGGTTGTAATAAAAGCAGGCAATGAAGAATTATGGTTCTCCTCCTTTCTACTAAAGGTATTCTCTGTGTTTTCAAATCTATGATTATGATATGCATTTTTAATTATTCTTTGCAATCTAGGATTAGGTCTTGCTTTTACTTTGTTGTTGGTACTAAATTATATGTTGCTTTGGACTCTTCAAATACAATTGCCTTATTAATGAATGAGTAGTATTTTATACGTATTTATCTTTTTAATTTGTGCTTCATTAGTTAATCAATTTATATGTTTTAATTAATTAATTGGAATAATTTTGTGATAGGTCAATAGTTGCTTTTTTGGTGGAGATGACTTGACTATTTTGTTGGAGCATTTTGCGAAGATGGATTATTTACTTAACCATTTCATTTGGCTAGATGTTTTAGATACTTTGATATCTCTAGCTATTCCTCTGTTTTCTTTACTTGTTTTGAATGTTAAGGTTCTGGACAAATTGTGTGACTTAAGTTGTAGACATGATTTTATTGCCAACTTGGTAGATATTGATAACAATTGATACGTTGAATATTTTTATGTTTTAATTTGAATTTTTCTATTTGGATGCAAGATGTTACTCGGAATCACCATCTATTTGAATGAATTCAAAAGGATATTAATATGATAAAAGTAGATAGGACGTTAATATGTATTATTTTTACTATTGGTAAAATAGATCGTGATTGACTTAAAAAATTACAAGAGTATGAACATAATAAGGCGGAAAAACTATTGATATGTATTATAACAATGCCAAATAGCTGTAAGATGTTGAAAATAACATATTTAAAACGATATAAGACCTTAATTTAATAGTTTTTTTCATATCGCTTTCAAAACGCTATGTTTTTACATGATTTTTAATAGCGCCCGATGTCCTAGCGCTCCACAAAATGTCATTAGTAGTGCTTAATAATGTTTTTCGTTAGCTATTAATAATGATATTTGTTGTAGTGTGAAATCATCCTTATTGCTCACAGAAAATACAATTTAATAGAAAAACAAAATACAGAATGCCTCCACGCCCTTTAAGTGGTGAAGAAGTATTCGATGAAGTTAAGAATTTGAATGTTCAATTTGGTAAAGGTGATGCAAATGCTCCAACGTGGAAAAAAAGGTCAATTTTCTTTGATCTCCTCCCATTCAAAGGACCTCGCTTATAACCTTAAAGAGTTAAAAATTAGAGAGAAATTGGCTCCCACTATGAAAGGGAACCGTACCTTTCTACCTCCAGCCAATATACATTGTCAAGAAAAGGGGAAAAAGCTTTTCTTGAGTGGCTTTCAGAGGTTAAAGTACGTGAAGGATACTCTTCTAACATAAGGAGTTTAGTTTCGACGAAAGATTTAAAGCTTGTTGGGTTGAAATCCCATGATTGCCATGCAACAAATATTACCTGTTGCTATTCAATCTGTCTTGTTGGATCAAAAGGAACTACGATACGCAATTACCAAAATGTGCAAAAGTGGTGGATCCGTCAAAGTTGGATGCATTACAAGCGGATTTGGTGAAGACATTATGCTTATTTGAGAAGTATTTTCTACCCTCATTTTTTTAAATTATGATTCACTTAATGGTGCATTTGGTTTGAGAAGTTAAATTATGCGTGCCAGTTCACTTTATAGGTGCCTGTATCCTTTTGAAAGGTATATGAAAATACTAAAAGGTGACGTGAAAAACCGGAATAGGCTGGAGGGTTGTATTGTAGAGAGTTACATTGCAGAAGAAGCAATTGAATTTTGCTCAGAATATTTAGACAATGCCGAAGCTATAGGAATCCTAAAGGCAAAGCACTCCTTGAGTTTGGCTGGTAAAGGTATTTCTACTGGTATTCCGCAAGAGGTGGACAATAGGGCACGAGAACGAGCATATCTCTATGTTTTTGCATAATTCCCGCGAGGTTGACCCATTTATTATACAACACTTAAATCACTTGAAAGAAGTGAATCCAAGAAAATCCAAAGTTGAGAAGTGGTTATGGGAAGAGCATAATCAAACATTCAGGGGTTGTTCTTTTAGAGTAAAACTCAAAAAAAGTTTGAATTAAGTTATAATATTATTTAAGTTTATGTTCGTTTGTAAAATTTGAGTTTGAACTTGAGTTTTAACTCGAGTTTTAACTTGAGTTTTAACATGAGTTTGATGCTAAAATCTGAGTTCAAGTTTTCCCTTCAACTCAAGTTTTTAAACTCAAACTCAAGTTAATTAACAATATTTTTTCTATTCTTAAAAACGACATAACATTTTCATTTTAATTCCGATTGAGATGGATTTTTTTTTTATGCGTTCACAACGAAAAGACGAATACAATCCTACCCATATAACTTATTAAAATTTTTTATCACCTTTGAGTTTTTATTAAAATATTATCTAAATACAAATTCAAGTTTTGATCTACTCAAACACAAACTTAAATAGATTCTCAATTCAAATCATAACTCAAATGTGCACATTCAAACACAAACTCAAGTTACAATTTTAACTCAAATTACAACTCAAATTTAACTCAAGATCTATACTCAAATTACCATAACTCAAAAATACAACCGAATAAGCCCTCAGTATTTGGTTACAAGATCACATAGGTGCACAACCGAAAGATCTCAATCATGGTGTATCATCAGATAGCCTGAAATTGTTATCGCGTGGTCCTTATTCAGTGCATATTCGATCAATAGTTATTGCGTCTACACCCGCGAAAGAGATGAGAAACATCCCGTACAAAATAGTGGTGTCATTTTAGTGGCAGAGGCGATGCACATAGCAAGTGCAAAAGGATAAAAATCCTATACATGGGAGTATGTGCTATTATGAGGTTATTGAAGAGATATGGGAACTAGTTTATTGTTCCCTATGAGTGCCTCTTTTTTAAGTATTTGAGATTTTTTTTTAATTTTTTAATTTATATTTGTGATAAAAAAAAATATGAGAAACCGCAAATTTTACCTTTATAATATTATTTTATTATTATCCAATTTTCTATTAGTATAGATTATACCACATAATTATTCTTTAGAGAATCGTGCTTTTTGTTTAAATGATTGTCGTATACTGTTTTTCGAGAATAAATTATTATCGTATTTAAGAACAAAGCAAAAACTTTTAAGGAAAAAGCCAATAAATAATATTTCACACCCGTTCCTGCCTATTGGCGCTTCTGAAAAATTTCAGAGTGACCCCTAATTAATCTCACCCGTTCCACTGGCTCCTTAGTTTCTTTCTTTTTTTTTTCTTTTTTGAAACAACCTCTAGCTTCTTTCCTATACAACAACGACGACTAACTAGCCTTTACCTCACCCGTTCCTATAGCTCTTCTAATTATGTGTATTAAATGTTTTGTAGGATTCATTTCGGCAACAACTCAAATTTAACTAAAGATCTATACTTAAATCACCATAACTTAAAAATGCAACTGAATAAGCTCTTATATTTTTCCATAGGAGTCACGGCAAAAAAGATTTCGAAAATAGCATAATCGAGTAGGCTTTGTCAGAGCTCAAAGAGAAAAATGGTAAGGCGGTAAAAGTCGTTAATCTCAAGGTTAAAACTCCAATGTTTTTGGGTTCAGTTGCATGGTATGCTGAAAAATGCATGGATAATGAAGAATTAGTTGACATTGAAATGCCCAAGGACATTGTTGGGCATGCCCATAACATTTATCTTAGTAAAGAGGACTGATGTGAAAATTATAAGTGTACAATATCACAAACAAGTAATAAAGTAGTGAATAAAGTATCGTTCCCACGAGAATTGCGTTAGTTTTAATTAAGTACTGAAATTGGTTAACTCTAAAATTATTTTAACGACCGAATAAATGAGAATAATACAAAAACAAATAAAAATAAAACAAAACAAATAACTAAAACACTAAAGCAACTGATTTCACCATAACTGATCCACTTTAATTCCTCAATTCTCATTATTCATATTTATTATCCAAGTTGACAATTGAAAATTCCTAATTTATTCAATGCTCTCTTCCGAGTTACACCAAAAGTCCCCTCAATTTCTAACCCACTATATTCCTATGTGAATTACAACAATCAAAGTGTCATGAACGATTAATAGATTTTCATGTAGCGACCACACAAATTATGCAAGTATATTCCTATCTCACATGCAATTTATGGCATTCAACACAATGAACTCAACAAATAATTCTCCTTCCAGTTCTATTATGATTAATCAATCATCTAATTAGTGGTCAATTAATTAGAAGCATTAAGAACGGTGATGAACACTCAATCTTGAAAAATAAAAATAAATAACTCGAATAAAAGAAATTAAAATATCATAGTGGGGCTAAATCAGAGCTCTAGCAAAATAAAACTAAAACATAATTAAATGAAAATAAATCAAGAGTTCTAACATCTCAATTCACAAAAATACATAGATAGAGAAATTAAAAAGAAAAACTTATATGAAGGTGTCATAAGCTCCAAACTTGACTCTTTAATCCTCACTCTTTAATTCTTGATCTTAAAAATATTTTCTCCTTTACAAAACTTAAAACTAAAAATAAAAATCCTAAAAAAGTGACCCTAAATTCCCTAAAATAATTTCTCCTAATATTTTCTCTCAGCTCTTCCCACGGGGCTTTTCTTATTTTCTGAGTGCTATGCTCTGTGGAATAAACGTTTGTAGCGCAGGGGGTTCTCCCCCTTTTGCGGCGGCCAAGGCTATTAATAGCCTCCAAATCACGTTCAGCTACAAGGGAGAGGAAAAGCTAATTAGGGATCTGACGTGGATAAGCCACTTGGCGACGCTTGATTGGCTGCTGAGGAAGTTTGGATGTGTGGTGTGATGAAATCGTCAACGTGCAGGGATCTTATCTCTTTTTTTATACACGGCTGCCGAAGCTTTATAAAGCCTTCCTCATTGACACGTCAACAAAGCAAACAAAAAGCCTTTAAGCTCTGATTATGCATGCCACATGGCAGAGTGTAAATGGCTGGAATGGAGAAGCAATCTCATGGCTCCTCGTTAACTTCGCGGATTCGAGTTTTTAATTCGAGTTGAGATGTGATATTTTTTGAGAGTTTTTCACTGTAACAGAAAAAGTTGATGTGACATTTTCTGAGAGCTTTTTACTGTAGAAATTTAAAACTGAAAACTTAAATCGGTAAAATGAACGAGGACATTTTTGAATTACTTTTAATCCCAATTAATCTCCTTAATTGCCTTTTCACCTAATTAAAACACAACTGAGGATTAATAAAATAATTAGAGGAAAAACTAAATAAAATCAACTAAAATAAAATAACACAATAGAAAACTAAATTAAAAATGAATAAAACAAATAAAGTTTTTAAGAACAAAGTAAATTTAAATACAAATAAAAAGGAAAGGAAAATAACTATATTGTATAGAGTTATCAAGAACATTCTTCAATTTGCAACGATCGTGGAAATAAGCGCATCATGTATCTCAGTGTACATCAAGTAAGCTACATACCATTGAGAATCTTTTTAAAAATCTCACCCTCTATCATCTTGTATTGAATAATTATATTTCAATAAAAGTTTCTGTTTCTTATAAAGAAAAAATAAAAAGGCAAAGAGGAAAATTTTAATGAACCAATTTTTATTTAATAAATAATGAAAAATTTGTGTACAAGTATTTGTATGAAAAAGGAACTTCTTAATAAATTTGGTTTTATATGTCCTTCAAGCGTTGGTTACATTGCCAGTCAAAAAGGAGATACAATAAAGCAAAGAGCAGATTTGTTATTAGAAGCTATTAAGGCCTCGTTCATTTTACCGATTCGAGTTTAGAATTCGAGTTTTGCTACAGTAAAAAGCTCTTAAAAATAATTACATCTAACTTTTTTGCTACAGTAAAAAGCTCTCACATAAAGTCACATCTCAACTCGAATTAAAAATTTGAATCAGTGAACTAAACGAGCCCTAAGAATGCTCCAAACGGAAAACTTTATCTTCCACCCTATAATGGAGGGTAAGGACTTCGCCACACTTGTGTTGACTTTTTGCTAAACAAACTATTAACTTTATCTTATCTTTCACGCACATAGCGCACATTGGATGTTGGTTCACCGATTCGAGTTTAGAATTCGAGTTTTGTTACAGTAAAAAGCTCTTAAAAATAATTACATCTAACTTTTTTGCTACAGTAAAAAGCTCTCACATAAAGTCACATCTCAACTCGAATTAAAAATTTGAATAAGCGAACTAAACGAGCCCTAAGAATGCTCCAAACGGAAAACTTTATCTTCCACCCTATAATGGAGGGTAAGGACTTCGCCACACTTGTGTTGACTTTTTGCTAAGCAAACTATTAACTTTATCTTATCTTTCACGCACATAGCGCACATTGGATGTTGGTTCACCGATTCGAGTTTAGAATTCGAGTTTTATTACAGTCAAAAGCTCTTAAAAATAATCACATCTAACTTTTTTGCTACAGTAAAAAGCTCTCACATAAAGTCACATCTCAACTCAAATTAAAAATTTGAATCAGTGAACTAAACGGGCCCTAAAAATGCTCCAAAAGGAAAACTTTATCTTCCACCCTATAATGGAGGGTAAGGACTTCGCCATACTTGTGTTGACTTTTTGCTAAACAAACTATTAACTTTATCTTATCTTTTACGCACATAGCGCACATTGGATGTTGGTTCATCGATTCGAGTTTAGAATTCGAGTTTTGTTACAGTAAAAAGCTCTTAAAAACAATCACATCTAACTTTTTTGCTACAGTAAAAAGCTCTCACATAAAGTCACATCTCAACTCAAATTAAAAATTTGAATCAGTGAACTAAACGGGCCCTAAAAATGCTCCAAAAGGAAAACTTTATCTTCCACCCTATAATGGAGGGTAAGGACTTCGCCATACTTGTGTTGACTTTTTGCTAAACAAACTATTAACTTTATCTTATCTTTTACGCACATAGCGCACATTGGATGTTGGTTCATCGATTCGAGTTTAGAATTCGAGTTTTGTTACAGTAAAAAGCTCTTAAAAACAATCACATCTAACTTTTTTGCTACAGTAAAAAGCTCTCACATAAAGTCACATCTCAACTCAAATTAAAAATTTGAATCAGCGAACTAAACGGGCCCTAAAAATGCTCCAAAAGGAAAACTTTATCTTCCACCCTATAATGGAGGGTAAGGACTTCGCCACACTTGTGTTGACTTTTTGCTAAACAAACTATTAACTTTATCTTATCTTTCACGCACATAGCGCACATTGGATGTTGGTTCATCGATTCGAGTTTAGAATTCGAGTTTTGTTACAGTAAAAAGCTCTTAAAAATAATCACATCTAACTTTTTTGCTACAGTAAAAAGCTCTCACATAAAGTCACATCTCAACTCAAATTAAAAATTTGAATCAGCGAACTAAACGGGCCCTAAAAATGCTCCAAAAGGAAAACTTTATCTTCCACCCTATAATGGAGGGTAAGGACTTCGCCACACTTGTGTTGACTTTTTGCTAAACAAACTATTAACTTTATCTTATCTTTCACGCACATAGCGCACATTGGATGTTGGTTCATCGATTCGAGTTTAGAATTCGAGTTTTGTTACAGTAAAAAGCTCTTAAAAACAATCACATCTAACTTTTTTGCTACAGTAAAAAGCTCTCACATAAAGTCACATCTCAACTCAAATTAAAAATTTGAATCAGCGAACTAAACGGGCCCTAAAAATGCTCCAAAAGGAAAACTTTATCTTCCACCCTATAATGGAGGGTAAGGACTTCGCCACACTTGTGTTGATTTTTTGCTAAACAAACTATTAACTTTATCTTTTCTTTCACGCACATAGCGCACATTGGATGTTGGAGGGATGAAGTGTATTGGATGGACCCCATTCGAGATGACATTAAACCAAATTAAGCTCAATAATATGCAGGGCTATAATTGGATGAAATGTGGTGCGGCTATAAGTTTCTAAGCTCAATAATTTTAAACCAAATTAACTTTAATATATTTCAACTTATGTGTATTATATGTAGGGCTCTTGCCAATTTCAAGTTATTAAAGAAAAGGAGTGAAATTTTACCGCCATGTGTCTACAAAATGGATAGTTATGCAAGCTCCAGAACAACCTAGGAATACCGAGTGTGGGTTTTATGTAATGAAATATATGGATGATACAAAGTGAATGGGCAAAATCTGTGTAAAAATCGATATGGCCCTAAGCAGGAGCATGAAATGGATCAAGAAAGGTACTTATTTGTACTTTTCGTTGGTAAGTTGAATTAGTTTTTTTTTTTTTTTTTCAATTATTTTCTTTAAGAACGCTACTAACATGAAATATAAATTTAAAAGTTGTTGTTGTTGTTTTTTTTTTTTTTTTTTTTTTTTTTTTTTTTTTTTTTTTCCTTTCCTATTGTGTAGAGACTTTAGTCACCGTGCAATTGTAGGATTCCAACATAGAGAAGCTTTCATAATACACAACATGGAAAATCTAGTTTCCCTTTTAGGTCTAATTTTTTGATAATATGTGTTATTGAGATATTTGTGGATCAGTGGGCATGTGCATAAGGTCATCTCCTGCTTTTAATTTATTTTTTTACAAAAATATAAAACTATACACGACTGTTGTTAATATAAAAACAGTCTTCTAAAGTGACAATAGAGGATGGTCTTTTGTACTAAAGATGATAGTTGAATTCGTAGGTTGCCAGAAAAACAGATAAATAGAGGACGGTTTCAAGTAGAACCGTCCTCTAATGTTACGTTATAGAGGACGATTATGAACCGTCCTCTATAGGCTTGTGGAATAGACGACAGGCGCAAGAGGGCGGTTCACAAACCGTCGTCAATAGCTTAATGAAACAGTCCTCTATCTTCTTTTGTAGTAGTGCTACTAAATAGTAGGACACCGAGTGAGTAAAATGTTCACCTACAACACATGCTTGTATATTCATATTTTAAATGCATAAGTCACAATATTTTCAGTTGCTACAGAATCTTTGAGCACTTTTACCATGATTTAAGAATAAATAGTGTGTTATGCTTATCGCTGTCCCAGACTCTCTGTTTATTTGCATAGAACTAGAACTCATAATGTATTATTTGTGCACAAAAAACCCCTAAAGACAAGGAAATTCCAACAGAACCTATGAGATTGAGAATTCTCAGGCGTTAGAACAAAGAAAACACATAAGCATATGAGACCACACCTTAGAACTTTCGTGAAAGTAAAATTCTTCAGAGCCAGTAAAGAAATTCGTATGCATGTAAACGTACGGTTTACGTACTAAGTTTATCTCACAAGACTTAGCATGTGTTGTAATTGAATAGAAGGAAAACAGATATAAAAGCAGTCGACATCGAGGTCAGAAGTAAAAGAAAGGGGAAATTTTTGTCATACTGAAATGCTTGATCCTGGCTATGTAACCATATGTACAAATACCATAATGAAATAAAATAAGATTACTTTTCATGCACATGTCTTTACTTTTAAAGATTAAATTATTTTGTATTTTTACTAAGTTTAGTAGTAGCATTCGTCAAAATTACTAGGATATTTATTATGCCAGATTAAAAGTCTTCCTCTGTAAACCTAGTAATTTTGGGGATGTTATTATATATTTAGAGATAATGTTAGGAACACCAACTCAAATCTTAACTCTTGTATACCAACTGATGTGTCACATTATCTATCATCTTTTTATTGATAGATGCAATTTCTTATTATTAATTGACGTGATAATGTCCCACCAATATAAAAAGAGTAATGTTAGACACCAACTCATATCTCAACTTTTGTGTACTAACTTATGTTCAACTGATGTGTCACATAAGCTATCATCTTTTTATTGATAGATGCAATTTCTTATTATTAATTGACGTGATAATGTCCCACCAATATAAAAAGTGTAATGTTAGACACCAACTCATATCTCAACTTTTGTGTACTAACTTATGTAGCATGTAAGTTGTCTTTTTTTTTTTTTATTGGTATGTATAATCTCTTATCATTAATTGATGTTTCAAACATCCACTAATACAAAAATGACAACTCACATACCAGATCAGTTAGTATACAAGAATTGAGATTAGAGTTAGTGTCCATAATATTATTCATATAAAAATAACAACTCACATATGATCACATCAATTGATATAAAAATTACAAAAGTTAGATATTTAAATTAGTGTCCAGCATTATTCTTTTTTAAATAGGTAAATTGAGAGGAAAACAAAAAAACAAAAAAGAAAAGTTAGGTATCTCAAAATCTCTGCGGGGTTACGGAGATCACGCCAACCTAATAAAAAAATTCATTGTCTGAGCAAGCACGAAATGTGTACAGCTCAATGAGACAACTGCTTGCTTCTAATTATTTGACTTGTATTTTTTATTTTTTGGTTTTTGTTTTTCCCTAGTCTTAATCAGTGAGTAAGATGAGCTATTCTGAATTGTGAACGATCATGAAATCTTTATATATATAGTGTTGTCACTGTACAATCATAATTTCACAATCAAAAGCATACTAGTGTACAGATATGGAACTCTTCCTCCAATTTCTTCTCTTCTCTATACCTATTTTCTTTCTCTTCATCCGACCATTTATCCTTAGAAAATCCGATACCAAGAGACTTCCTCCTGGTCCAAGAGGCATCCCAATACTAGGGAACCTCCTTCAACTAGGGCCAAGACCTCATGAGTCTCTCCACGAGATGGCCAAGCTCTACGGCCCCCTCATGACACTCCGCCTCGGCTCCGTCACCACCGTCGTCGCCTCCTCCCCGGACATGGCCCGCGAGCTCCTCCACAACCACGACCAGGTCTTCGCCAACCGCCCCATCCCTGACTCCGTCACTGCGCAGCCCAACCACCAAGGAACCCTAGCTTGGGTCCCCGGCGACCACCGCTGGCGCAACCGCCGCCGCATCTGCAGCTCCCAGTTGTTCACCGCCCAGCGGCTCGACATCCTCCAGCACTTCCGCCACCGGAAGGTCGAGCAGGTCCTCGGGCACATACGCAAACACTGTGACGCCGCGACGCCGGTCGACATCGGCTCGCTGTCCTTCGCGGCGACTCTCAACCTGATGTCGAACACGATTTTCTCCGTCGACATCATCGACGCGGAGTTCGGTACGGCACAGGAGTTCAAGGATGTGGTCTGGAGCATCATGGAGTACGCCGGGAAGCCGAACCTTTCGGACTATTTTCCGGCGCTGAAGAGGTTTGATCTGCAAAGGGTGAAGCTTAGCGTTAGGGTTTCGTATCTGAGATTGCATGAGATATTTGACGAGATTATTGCCCAGCGCTTGGAAGCTAGAGAGAAAGATAAGAAGAGCAGGCATGAAGATTTCTTGGACGTACTTCTTGATCAGAGCGATGAAAATAGCCCTGAAGCCATTAAACCCGTTATTATGGTGAGGACTTTTCTCGATCTCGATCTTTGATTTTTTTTTTGTTTTTTGTTTTTTTTGTATAATAGTACTATAGATAGAGATATCCAAACTGATTACATCTTGAAAAATATCTGGGAAAAGGTGCCCAACAAATGAACAAAAAGTCGTGCTTACGGGAAAGTTCCAAAATTTGTTTGTTTGCTGATCAATGATCATGGGAAAACGTGATGTGATTTATAGCCTTGAGGACCTGTTTGATATATGAATCAAAATAAAGTTTTTTTATTATAATTTTTGAACTTATTGCCGCGTTTAAAATTATTTTTATTTTTATTTTTTATGTTTTTTAAGAAAAAAAATAAAAAATTTTTAAAATAATATTTGATATAATTAAAAATATAAATAATTTTTTAATATAAAATAAAAAATAAAAAATAATTTTTTATTTTTTATTTTTTATTTTTATTTTCTCTTCTTCTACTTTACCCGATCATCATGTACAACCGTTTGGGGGAATATGTCATGATGCCCACATAATTTCTTCCTATGTCTGTCGACTCATCATACTTTATTTTTTGTAATTTCATTTTTACTTATTAAAGTTTTCTAGGAAAAGAAATATACGGAACAAATTCTCTAAAAAAAAAAACGGAACATACAATATCAAAATAAAAACAATTGGAAGATACAATTTTTATTTAATTGTAAATGCATTATATCATATACGCCTTTTCTTTTCTTTTCTTTTCCTTTTTAAAGATCTATTCCTTCAAAAATTCTTTCTTTGATTTGGGCAGATCCTCATGGATATAGATTTTTCTTTCGTTATTTATTTATTTATTTATTTATTATTTTTTTTTTTTGTGTATGTGCAGATTTTTCTTTGCCCTAGTTACGTTTGAGAGTTACTGTAATTTTCTTTCTATGGATTCTTGTATTAATTTTTCTTTTTATTTAATAAGACCGAGTGAAAGGGCTTGATAAAAGAGGGGTTTCTAAAGTGATTGTCAACCTTTTTAGGTGTGCTTTAGTTTTTTTAATATACTAAGGGCCCGTTCACTTCGCTGATTCGAGTTTGTAATTCGAGTTGAGATGTGATTTTGTGTGAGAGCTTTTTACTGTAGCAAAAAAGTTAGATGTGACTGTTTCTAAGAGCTTTTTACTGTAACAAAACTCGAATTCTAAACTCAAATCGGCGAAATGAACGAGGCCTAATTATCCTCTCTTTTCATTTATTAAAACAAACATTTTACATAAGTACTATGATATTATTCTTTTCATAGTATCAGTGGAAAATATAACTAGATGTACTCTAGATCATTTGAGCAAAATATTGCTTCTTTTATGGGCATTCTTGTAACTTGGTTGCAGAAAGCTATGTGACAAATAATTAATATGTTGTATGAAAAAATATACACACAGATGCACATAGTATTTGAAAAGCAAACACCAGCTGTTAATTCATTAATTATTTATTAGCCCCCCAGCTGTCAGACCATTGGCATAGTTCTGGTTATATTGTCAATATATTGACCGTAAATAATGTCAAAAACCACCATTGCAATTCCAGGATTTATTCATCGCCGGCAGCGACACCTCCGGATCAACGACGGAATGGGCAATGGCGGAGGTCCTTCGAAAACCCAAAGTTTTGCAAAAAGCACAGAAAGAACTCGAGGAAGTTATCGGCAGTAGTACTCAACAACGCATCAAAGAATCCGACATAGATCGTCTCCCATACATCCAAGCAATAGTAAAAGAAACCTTGCGTCTTCACCCGGCTGCTCCACTTCTGTTGCCCTACATCGCCGCAAACGACGTCGTCGTGAACGGTTACACAATCCAGAAGGGAAACCAGCTTCTCGTCAACGCCTGGTCTATAGGGAGAAACCCTAAGTACTGGCAGGATCCATTGACGTTTTCGCCGGAGAGATTCTTGGGGTCAAGCGTGGATTACAGAGGGAGGGATTTCGAGTATATCCCGTTTGGTGCCGGTCGGAGGATTTGTCCCGGTTTGCCTTTGGCTAACCGGATGGTTACCTTGCTTTTGGCTTCTCTTCTCCATTCGTTTGATTGGAAGCTTCCAGAAGGAATCACTTCCGAGAATCTTGACATGACCGAGCAGTTTGGAATCACGTTGAAGAAAGCCATTCCACTTTGTGCAGTTCCCTTGGTAAAGAACTCGTCGTAGTTCATCCAGTACTGCGAGATGCTACAGGATTCGGCTCACAGCATGACTAGTGTTCTCGAATAATATCTTGTCATCAGTTACAATAATATTTTAATATCGTGTCATCAGTTATAATAATATTTTAATTGACTGATATGATATTATTAGAAGGATATGAAAAGAGAAGAACAAAGGTGCATCCGACGACATAGTCCTGGTCCCTTAAAAATAATATACATTTGTATTGTGCTATTTGTATGGTTCACTCGAGACTCGAATAAGTAATACTTCGTTAAGGTTTATGTACTCTAGTAGAAATAATGTGGACTTGATCTATTTGATTTGTATGTTTTCGACTGCAATCTATTTAACGTCATATATGCGTAGTGTTCTGTGTTTTTTTTTTTTTTTTTTTTTTTTTTTGAGTGTGATTATTTGTTTTATAATTTTTACAGCTTCGATAAATAGAAGAAAAAATAAGCTTCGAATAAGAAGAAGAATAAATGTTAACTATCTAGCTAGAATACTCTTTATATATCATGATCACATGGGACATGTTGAGGTTTAGATTTCGTACCTTATCTTTCATTGTACACGTACTAATTTAGGTTTCAGAATGTCACTAAATGAGTCACCGCTACTCCCCAAGCGGGTAGAATTGACTGCTCGACTAATCAACTCCACTAATCGATCCCACGAGTCGATGGATAGCCTTGGACATCAAGTCACGAGAGAATATCCCCAAGACATTCCTTATACTGGATTTGACAACAGAATTAGCTAGAAAAAGAAAGAAATAAACTGCTCCAGCAAGAAGAATTAGAAAGGAAAAAGGTCAATGGTTGATTTAGGCTGCAAGCAACCCTCTCAATGGATGAAATTGATTGTCTTCCACATAACGAAACTATGTCCCCAGCATTTAGGCAATAAGGAGGCCGGGTCAACTCAAAATAAGAAAGAAACTATGATTGATCAGTCGATTATGGACACAACCAGTTAAGGAAAGACATACAGTGCCTAGAAAGGAAAGGAATATCTAGAATTGAAGGTCATATCATGCAGAGAATCAAAAAATAACTCGTGTAACCTCATCAACTATAAATACAAGGCATTTTAGCATAGTTCGGCATGCTTCCACAACACACAAAAACTCTCACGCTCATTTCTAGAAGACTTTTCATTTGTTACTGTATTTTCCAACATATATTTCTCTCTCATCTCGTTCTTCTTAGAGTGACTCATTGTAATACTTTTCAATAGTCAGAGTGAAACTATTAGAGCCTTACAGTGGACGTACCCTGCATTATTAAAAGAACCACTATAATTCATTGTGTCTTTTTACTGCTTTCATTTACTTTCACGTTTACTAACGCTTTCGTTCTCACAGCGGGTCAATTTCATCAATTGACGACTTCTAACTCAGTCATTGACCCTTGATTTAATTAATTGTAAATTTTACCCTCTACATGACATAATTACAATAACAGGTCAAGTTTCTCGATAGGATAACGTAGGTCCACAAATTCCATTATTATATGCTTGCGTTGAACGAATCATTCGTCAAAGTTATGTGTACCTACTGCGATGATGCAGAGCTCTAACTTGTAACTATTATTAAGAATACTATTAAGAATACTTTGAAAATGACACTTATAAATTTGGTTGCCCTAACATTTTTTTGTAAAAAGAAAATGTTGTTTTTGCGGTTAGTTAAAAGTAGAGAAAACACAGTGGGTAAGAAACCGAAACCTTTTACTAGAGTTCTCTCATTGACTTTTCATCTCCCTCCTCTCTCTCTCTGTTAGGTTTTTGTTGAATGTTGATGCTTTTTAGAAACCGAAAACACAGTGACTTTTCATCTCCCTCCTCTCTCTCTCTCTCTCTCTGGATTTTGACACTTGTGTTTCATCTCTATACTTTAACTTTCTTTATTGGTCGATCCTGTCAATATTCGGAGTCGAATTCTCATATAGTTAGTGGTCATCTGCAACTAACTTTGAGTATGTAATTTGTTTTTTTTGTGAAATGATTGTTTTGCCTTTATATAATAATAATAATAATAATGATGATGATGATGATAATAATAATAATAATAATAATAAGTGAGTCAAAGAGGTGTATTATTTTCACATGATGAATATAACTCTCACAATATTAAGGACGAACCATTATATATCTTATGGTTCTTATTATTTTTTATTTTTCTGCAGTTATATTACTCTCATTAGTAGAGAATTAGTAGCGTTACTCTTTTTATCACTCTCTTTGACACTTTTTGAATTTATTGTTTGACATGTAAACTCTCCTAGCATGATATATTATTATTTTAATAAAAAATGAGATGATGAAATTCACGTAACAAAAAGAGTTGATTTAGCATTTCTCTTCTTAATCTTCCTTGAAAAAGAGGAAGAAAAAAAAATAACAAAAAGAAGTAAATTCCGTTAATATAACCACTTGTGCCCTGCCTGATGGTGTTTTTCACCTATACTACCAACTTTGGAACCTTTGCTTATTGAAAGAAGGGGGAAAGAAAAAGGAAAAAAAATTATAAAATTATAAAAAGGAACCTTTGACTTTTTGGATTATAAATATTTAAAAATTTGGAAAACTATGGTAACAAATTAAGGATTTATACAATTAAAAGCCATATCATTATTTAAAGAGTTAATTAAATTAAAGATGGTTCTTTTTATAAATGGTGGTTCTATTTGTACACCTTTTTTTACTTTCCACACCTCTTTTAAATTAATATTCCTAATGATAAAAAGACTATCACCTAAATGACAAAAAAAAAAAGATAATCATCATGACTTAATTACTTAATTAAATTTTATTATAAAAGAAAGTTAATTATATTTTTTTATTTCAACATGCCCCACATATTATATCCAAAATTTATGTTTTTTTTACTAATTATTTTGGTTTTTAAAGGATAATCATTTCATAATGTTGCATTATTTTTCTTATTCTTTCTATGTTTCATCTGTCTCTCTCTTTTTTATACTCTTTACAATTTTTTTTTCCAATTTTATCATTTTTTATCAATGCCTCACCTGATCTGTCGATTATGTTGTCATTATGCATATATTTATGTCCATTATTTTTTTTTAGAAAAAGTGTAATAATAGATTTTCTTTACGTATTAGAAAAGATTTCATAATCAAAACTTCTAAAAAATGGAGAGATAAATAAATAATAATATTAAAATAATAATTAATATAAAATGATGGATGTGAAAAGAAAAACAGAATCTAATTTTATAAAAATAATTATGGATAATCTTAGAATAATGAGGGTGTATAAAAAAATAAATTTAATTCTTTCAAAATTAAAGAGAAAAAAAAAAAAAAACATCAAAATAAATTTGTTGGACTGTCAAAGATAGATAGATATGGATGCCTATGAAAAAAAATTTCTCATGGCCAAGATTCCAGCGAGCAGGGGAAACAAGAGAAGGGAAGGAAGAGACTTTCTAATTTGGATTTTAAAATTTGATTTGAGATAATTTTGCTAAATTAGAGTTTGGAATTAAGAAAAACAGATGAATCAATATTTTTTTCTTTTTGTTCAAATAAGAAAAAACGTGGATGTGATTTGATAAGTTAATGTGGTGTTATCACCTCTAAAAAACGTGTCGTTTCATGTTTTTTCCAATTAAATTTAGTATTTCTGGTATGTAAACTAGCCTTGTCTGCAATGGGGATTTTCTCGTGAAGACTTGAAAAGTAGGTCCCACGGAGTAGGGGTGTAAAAATTGAGCCCGAACCTGAGTAACCCGCCCGACCCGACCCGAAAGCTAAGTTTTTTTTTTTTTTTTTAAAATTCGGATTAAATTAGTCCCAACCCGCACTGTGCGGGTTAGGGGGTGGGGCGGTCATTTTTGTACCCGATTACACTGACCCGACCCGTTGTGTAAGTGTAACCCTAATTCCTTCGTCTCTTCGCTGGCCTCCCTCAGTCCCTCTCACTCTCATCGTCTCTTTGTCTCACTCTCAGTCTCTCGCCTCCCTTCTCCTATGTCTGTCGCCTCCTTCCTCCTCTGATCTTTACCGTAAAACCTATCTTGTTAGTAATCATGAAATCGATCTTAGAAAAAATGAGGAAGATGGCGCTGAGAGAAGTTTATGCTGTAGTGACCTTGACAGAATGGAAGCTCTTCCAGAGTCCTTGCCACGCCCTGTCTTGTCCATTTTCTTTTAACCATGTGCGGTTCTTACAATGGTTTGGAAACGAATGTGGTTTGGAATTTAGGGTTTAATACTTTGAAAACGAATGTGGTTTTTTTGAAAACGAATGCGGTTTTTAATGTAATTTTGATGCTGGTTTCTGCTTTTTTGTTTCCAGTTGAGGAAGAAGAGTGAAGACTGAAAAGGTATTTTCAATCTATACTTTGAAGACTGAAGAGGCAATTGAAAACATAAAGGTTAAGGTTATATGTGATATATTACGCTTAGTCTCAATTATATGTTATCTGTTTTTAGGTTAATTTGTGTGCTAGATGGAAAAATTTATCATCTAAGGGATACAAACTTCTGAAAGCACTAGCAAGTCCTCTGCTAAAACAGAAAGTGTCTCTATGCCTAAAGAGGCCATTACCTTGCCCACTCCCACACCCAGCCCTACTCATGTACCTAATTTGGGCACTAAAATTGAAAATGAAAAAGAGGAGGGAGACAGTAAAAAGAGGAGGAAGTCACAAAAAAAGTCTCCTGTTTGGGATCATTTCAAAATCATAAAGGGTGGGGATCCAAATGAGCCTAGGTGTAAGTGTATCTATTGTGGGGCAACATATGCGTGTGATAGTGTGAGAGATAATTGAATACAAAGGTCTCGTATGCTTAGATGTCCCTACTAGATGGAACTCCACCTATATGATGTTAGATGCAGCCATTAAGTTTTAAAAAGTTTTTGAAAGATATGAAGAGGAAGATGACAAGTTTGTGTCTTATTTTCGGGAAGATGAGGGGGGAAAACGGAAGATTGGCCCGCCACTTGATGATGATTGGAAGAATGTTAAGGTGTTTGTGAAATTTCTGAAGACTTTTTATGATATAACTTTAAAGTTTAGTGCCAGTTTGAATGTCACTTCAAATCTTACTTTTATGAGCTTTGTGAGATGCAAAACCAACTATCTGATTTAAGCAAACATGAGGATTCAATGCTTTCATCCATGGCTGTGAGTATGAAAAGAAGTATGACAAGTATTGGGAGAATGTTGAAAATATAAATTGTCTTCTCTTTGTGGCTGTTGTACTTGATCCTAGGTACAAAATGGATTATTTGACATATTGTTTCTCTATAGTGTATGATTCTTGCACTTCTGAAACATTAGCAAAGAATGTGAAAGATACTATGTATTGGCTGCATGAGGTTTATAGTGGGGAGAATGGTGAATCTGTGGCTAATGAAAGTAGTGGGAGGCGGCAACAAGTACAACAGAGGGAAAAACGGAAGTAGAAGGAAAATGGTGTTTGTGGAGCAAGTTTGTTAGGAAAATGAAGGAGAAGAATGTGAATGAGTACAAAAATGATGTGGACAGATACTTGACAGACCCTATGGAGGATCCAACTCGGTCAAATTTTGATGTTTTAGATTGGTGGAAGAATAATGCAACTAATTACAAGGTTCTCTCACTAGTTGCAAGAGACATTCTTGCCATTCATGTTTCAACGGTAGCCTCAGAATCTGCTTTTAGTACCGGAGGTCGCATCCTCGATCCCTTTAGGAGTTCATTGAGCCCCAAGATGGTGGAGACATTGATTTGTACACAAAATTGGCTATGTAGTCGTCAGCACATCAACCTTATTGACGTGGAAGACTTTAATGAATATGAAGATATTGAGTCAGGTAATTTTTTTACGGTTTACTTTTTTTTTAATTTTATTTCATCTCCTTGTTGTTTATTTTGTTGTTCTAAATTTGATTCTGATGATTTTTTTTGTTATGTTTTCTTCTCAAGATTTGTCAAATTCTGTTGCAACACATGAGAGGCAAGTTGGGAATGAAGGTGCTATTATTCTGGATTAAACAGTTTAGAGTGGACTAAATTTCCTATTTTGTGACTTTTTTTATATGGATTGTTTATTTTTATATGGACTGTTTATTCTGGATTAAACTGTTTATTTTATATGGACTATTTTGCTTCTCAAGATTTTATTTCATCTCCTTATTGTTTATGCTTTTAGACTGTTAAAAGAGGTATGAAGTTATAGATTAAAATTAGTTTTCATCAACCCGAGTAACCCGACCTTACCCGAGGTCACTCGAAACGTTGCGGGTTTGTATATTTAAGAGAGTGTCGAGGCCCAAAATTTTCTCAACCCGTACTGATTGGGTAGGCTCAATTTTTCGGCTCAACCTGACCCTACCCGGCCGATTTACACCCCTACCACGGAGGGGTAGGGAAATGAGCAGGAAGAGAGAGAGAAAAGTGAAGAAGATGAAGTCTCGTTTATTTTATTTATTTGAGTTTAAAATTTAAGTTTTATTATAATAAAAATTTTTAAAAATAGTCATATTTAATTTTTTTATTATAGTAAAAAATTATTACATAAAATTACATATAAATTTAAATTAAAAACTCAAATTAACGAACTAAACGTAAATACGTAAGAAAAAGACAAAGGGGTACGGAAATGAGCAGGAAGAGAGAGAGAAAAGTGGGTCCCATGGAGAGAGAAAGAACCTAACTTCAATAGGATGCTTGCACGTACATGATAATCAAGTGAACTTTCATTATTAGAGCAAATAATAACGAAGTCAAACTCAATTTTACATGGCCTATCGGGTCCCAAAAAAGGTGGAGTACCAGATAAGGACGCTTATTATAAAAAAGAAATCGACGATATGGTTTATTATAAAAAATAAAAATAAAAAAATCGACGATATGGTTTTCTTTTTCTCTATACATCCCACATATTATATGACGAACATATATGCTTTACTGTGGCAAAAAAAAAAAAATTACTACAGGAATAATTAATTGGAAATTAAAAATAAAATTGATTTAATGATATGTTTCAGTTTAGAACTTTATAGTTACAATTTTTCTTGCCAATTTTTTTTTAGAACGAAAAGGAAAAAATAGGTACAACTAAGTCTACAAACTCTTCAATAAATCCTTCTAAAAAAAATCCAATAAATCAATATTGAAATTTTAACGAGCTCGTCCATAAATAGCCCCTACCGGACCTGATCTTCTAAACTACAAAATAAAACTAATATTTCCGACCTCTTTTGCTGTTTATTATAAGATATAATGGCTTTCAGATTAATTGTATTTATACTTATAAAATTAATGCTTTATTTTTAATTAAAAAAATGCTTTAGTTACAATTTTATAGGCTTCGTTAACTTCAAGGATTCGAGTTTTCAATTCGAGCTGAGATGTGATATTTTTAAAGAGCTTTTCACTGTAGCAGAAAAAGTTAGATGTGATATTTTCTGAGAGCTTTTTACTATAGAAACCTAAAACTGAAAACTCGAATCGGTGAAATGAACGAGACGATAATCTATCTCGTTATTATTATTGGTAACTTACAATCCGTATGGTTTTTTTTTAACAGTTTCTTAAATAAAAAAATGAAAATTTCGTTTGAAAAACACATTTTCATTTGTTCTTTATAAATTTGTTATTATCTTTTTAGTTGTGAAAACAAAATTTAAAAGAATAATGTTAAGAGCATTAACTCAAATCTCAACTTTTGTATATCAACTGATATGATATATGAGTTGTCATTTTTATATTGGTGGGTGTTTAAAATATTATCACCTCAATTAATGATAAGAGATTGCATCTACTAATAAAAAAATGACAACTCACATGTCACACTAGTTGAGATTTGAGTTGGTTTTTCTAACTACTCAATTCAAAATGACTAGTTTTTCGAATTATTTTAAACAAAATTTTAGGCTGTGAAGATTACTGGATCTAAGGTTTCCGAGAGTTTTAGTCCCATAAAAATTTTGTGACTAAATGCATATTAATCACACAGAAAAAGATGTTTGCATTAAAAGCCCTCTTTTATTTTTATTTTTTATTTTTTATTTTTGTGTGTTTTAACATGTTGATGGAGAAGTTGAGGGGCCCATATTTGGAATAAAATCCGAGACGTGAAAATAGAAAGTAATTTTTTAGAAATATTATTCCTTAACGGATTGATTAATCAAACAACTTATTATCTGATAAATAATAAGAGAGATACTTTCATATTTGTCACTACAACAAAAAGAGTTATTAGCGGTGACATTATTAGCGACGACTTTTATCATTACTAATAACTCAATATTTGTGACGGCATGTCGTCGCCATAAAGGAAACAAAATTTTTGAACAACTTGTTGTCGCATTTCATAAATGCGACGATATATCGTTGCACAAATCTAAAGTACTTGCGACGACATATCGTCGCTAATATTGAAGCATACAGCTGGCAGTGACGTGGCAAAAAATAGGCAAAAAATTTGACGGTTTCCCGAGAATAGGTTCCATAAATATCTTTATTTTTTGCGACGACATATTGAAAAGTCGTCGCAAAAAATGGTTTCAGAAAATTCTATCAAGAATGACTATTTTTGTCACGACACGTGTAAATTGAATTGTCGTTGTAAAAAATGGCTCCAGAAAATTCTATCTTGAACGACTTTTTTTTTGCGACGACTTGTTAATAAAGTCTTCGCAAATAATGATGGAATTTAATTTTCCCAAAAAAAAAATGGCGGAAACTTTGGCGGTTTCCTGAAAAACATTTGCGACAACTTGTTGATTAAGTCGTCGCAAAAAACGAGCACGGGTATATTCCTCAAGAATATTCTCAGAAATATTAATGAGGTGAAGAAGAACGACGTCGTTTTCTACTAATTGTGACGACTATCTAAGATTTTTTGTGACCACATATTGTCGTCGTAAAAAGTAACATGTATAAACGCAATCACAAATCGGTTTCCTCCATTTTTTCCAGCGTCTCCCTCCGTTTTCTTCCTCACTCTCCGTCCAAAATCGCCCCATACCGTCCAAAACCTCTAAAAAAAAAACTTAAATACATCATTCACTCTTCGAAATTTTCATTTATATAGATAAATATTCTGAAAAAGTCTCAAAAAGCGGACAGCTCACAACTCATATCTGCTGTCAATTTCGTGTCAATTTCGTGATTGAGCCACACGTGAGAACACGTGTATGATAAAAAATGCAGTACAAAATTTTGCGTTAACAAATAAAATATAATACGGAGCGCACATTCATTGGTCGTGCACAAAACTAGTGTATTATTATTTTTTTCCTCAACATGGAAAGGCTATTATGATTGTTAGCTAAAGAACTATTAACATTTTGACACTTTAGTTTCTAAAGTTTTAATTTTCACAGATTACTGTTTAAATTTGTTTAAATCACATAAAATTTCAACCAAAAAAAAATTTGTAAAAAGCAAAAACAGTTTTTAATGTAGATTTCATGACTGAAAACAGGACTTTCCGCTAGTTATTTCATCCTTACGTAACTCGAAAATCTCCTATAAATATACGTATTTCAAAATAATTATTCTCCATCCTCAGATGAAAAAAAAATCGTTCTCTTTTTGATCGTTACAACTCACAAGCCAAGTAATTAGTAGTAATTAGTAATCTTAGAGATACCTTCCAATCATTCCGTATTTAGTGCTGGAAGTTTCCTTTTCCTTCCATTTTGTTCAGGCAATCGTTATGTGTATCAATGAATTAATATGGGAAACAAAATTAATGAATATATCAGTCTCGACTAAATTTCCTTTAATTTCAAAATTGAAAAACGTATGAAGACATTTTTTCTGTTACTTTCCTTTTTTTTTTTTTTTTTGAAGGGGGAATTCTGTTACTTTACCGTCACGCAAAAAGTAGAAAAAAACAAAACACGCGGTTAACCCTTTCTTTCTTTTATTATACTTTTTCTTTGGGATTAGTTTCCTTAAAAAATGTGACCGTAAACAATGTTTATCTAAAATTTATATTAAAGATTTAGATTGATAAATATATAGTAAGGTAAAATTAAGAAAGAGAAACATGACTCTAATATTACCTTTTATTAAATGAATGTACTAAAGAATAACCACGTGGCACCCATAGAAAGAAGAGCAACCTTTTTTTTTTTTTTTTTGCCTCATAATAAATTTTATGTAATGAATGCATTAAGGGTTTTTTTTTTTTTTTTTTTTTTTAAGTGGATTCCTCTTTCATTCCACAAATATTAAAGGGAAACCATCACAAAAACTTTATAATGTGCTTACAAATATACACGCCGCATTAATTCTTACCATAAAAGTTTAACTTAATTTTTTGCTGATCAATACAAGTTAAACTTAATACAGAATTACGCTTTACCCTTCTCAAAATTACGCTTTACTAGAATCTTTATTGCCTTTTAGTATATATTAATTACCAAAAATTGTTTGACCTCCAATTTCTTTTTTTTTTTTTTGGCATTCTCGTCTTTCCTTTTTCATTGTGATCCTATTTTCTCATTCGATGCTTATAAATACCAATTATTACCAATTCAAGATACTGCGAACCTTATTCGATTTTTTTCTCTATAGAAATTAATTAGAGTTGATGAGAAGAATACCATGGCTGATAACGAAGATTTGAGAGAAACTGTTGTCGAAGATCAAGAGGAAGAATGGCTTGACGAGAAATTGAATGGCTTGACGAGAAATTGGTATATATACAGTTGTTATTATATATGTGTAATTACTCATCATGTTCATATTATTCCCAAGTCTAAAAATCAGTTAATACTTTATTTCATTCATCTACATTTTCTATATATGTGTGTGTGCGCGTGAGAAAGATGAGAAGATCAATGAATAAAACTTAAAGTTTTTAATTAAACATGCGTGGTTTTTAAAAATTACCGCACACTTTTAAGTTTTAACTGATCTCATGGCTAAAGGATTATGAAATACAACTTTTATTAGGATATAAAGGGCTTGTGTTATTCTTGTGATTATTATGTTTGTGTATTCATGTATGTATCTATACATATGAAAAAAAAAATACTCTATTGTTTTTTTTTAAATGAAATTTTCTATTGTTTTTCGAAAAATCATATTTATATTGTTTTATCATATTTTGTTACATGTCCATTTTTTTAAAAAATTTGATTCCCTAAGTATTTCCTAATATACAGGAATTACATAATATTATACTAGGTTAACATTTTACTGTTCCTTGTAATTATTTCATAGCTGTTTTTTTTTTTTGCTAAAAAAAATTGCTTCATAGTTTAAACTTGATCAATGGATTTATAATATTAATTTTGTAAACCAAATAGGAGGAACTGAAGAAGGAGAAGGCAAATTTAGAGGCCACATTCAAGAAGTTGCAACATGTTTTAGATGGAAAAGAACAGAAGCTTTTACTAGCACAAAAGGAGAATGAAGAGCTTAAGAAATTAGAGGAATTTTTGAAAGAGAGAGTGAAATATGCAGAAGCGACCTTGAAAGGTTTAATTTCTTGATCATAATCTGCAGGTAATTTGTTTTCCGAATCTTACAATGCATGTGCAAAATTCATGCTCTCATACACGTATACGCATACCAAATTTGTACTTCTAGATAATTAATCAAATGACAATATTACAAGTGTTACACCAAAAAATATATAAGCATGCATGATAGAATTCATGTAGCTAGTAAAGAATAAGTATCGTTAATTTCTTTGCCGAATTGAGAGTTGTTTTTGGCTAAATTACGCCAGGTTGTGATAACTAATTAACTATGAGTAAAATATTCATGATGAAATTTCTTTTAGTTTTTCTCTTTTCTATTGTTTGAATTAACTTAATGTAAAATAAACAAAAGATCTAGTAATTTTCAATATTATGCGCTTGTTTCTGTGTCGAAAAGAACTGCTTGTTTTTTTAAGTTACAACATGCACGCATGATTTTAAAAATTATGTATACATATATATACCATTTTATAAAAGAATAACTATTAATAATATTAATTAATAGCCTTGTACGGACATAGCTCATGAATTCTCTTTTCATATTTTCCGTTTTGATTTGCAGAGATAAAAGGTTACCTGAGAAATGCATGAAGATGGTCTCCAAAACATCAAGATACTAACAATTTTCTGTTCAATTGATTATTACCCGTTGTGTACTCGAAATAGTTTAATTTAATTACCGATTTATGCTATTTCCTTTTCTTAGGGGATTAATGTTTATTTTCTTTTGACTTCAGTAATTTGTTGGATGTTTTAATGAGAACTATTTTGAGGTTAGCATTTTTACGTGCGCTCATTATTTTATTTTTTCGCCGGTTGTACTTCATAACTTTCTGAACAAAAAT
>NW_010359823.1:0-565 GCF_000414095.1 Morus notabilis
ACGGGGCCCATCATCCGTCATATCGAAGCTCTGTTCCCCCTCTACAACCGCCACGAATTTAGCGTAACGGGGCCGGCCGATCAGAGGTTATATCGAAGCTCTCTTCGCGCTCTACCACTGCCACTAGAATGGCGACAACATTTGGTGTCGAATCGGGGCCCATCAGCCGTTAGATTGAAGCACTCTTTGCGCTCTACAACCGCCCCAGGAAGGGCGATAAATGTTGGTGTCGTAACGGGGCCCATCAATCGTTAAATTAAAGAAGCTCTCTTCACGATCTACGAATGGCACGGGAACGATGACAACTTTTGGTGTCGTAATGGGGCCCATCAGCCGTTAGATCGATGCTCTCTTCACGATCTACGACTGGCACGGGAACGGCGAAAAGTTTTGGTGTCGTAACGGCGCCCATAATCTCTCAGATCGAGGCTCTCTTCGTACTCTACAACCGCCACAGAAACGGCAACAACTTTGATGTCGTAACGGGGCCCATCAGCCGTTAGATCGTACCTCTCGTTGCGATCTACAACTGCCACGTTTTCAGCGAAAACTTTTGGTGTCGTAA
>NW_010359824.1:0-33945 GCF_000414095.1 Morus notabilis
TTTCAGTTTTACCCCCATTACTTTCCAACATAACATTACAATATGGCTTCTTCTCCTTTGCCTGAAAATGTGCTCTCCGGTCGGCAAAAGCTGATCGATGAGCTTGTTCAAGGTCGCGAAATCGCCAATCGACTCCAAACTTTGCTTTCCCAGCCGGTTGGCGATGATGGGTCGTTGGTAAATTCTGCGGAAGATCTGGTTTCGAGGATAATGGAGTCGTTTACGAATACCCTTTTCATGTTGAACAAAAACGGCACTGTTGAGGCCGTCCTTTCTCAGATTCAGGCGGCCGCGGCCACTAGTTCTCGCGTCGATTCGCCGCGTTTGGATGGTCGGAAATCTGAGGATTCCGGGGAAAGTTGCAGGAGTGTTTCCACTACTTTGAAAGATCGGAGAGGTTGCTACAAGAGAAGGTAAACAAAAATAAATTAAAATATTGACCTAGCTAGATTTTGATTGTGGGGTTGGGGGTAGTTTCGTCTATTCAAGTGGGATTGGAACTGAGTGACCTAAGATCTAGCATACCCATTTGCCGATTTCAACTAAGAAGCGAAGTAATAGAAGTGAATGGACAGACATGCCCCTTATTCCCTACCTGATTTACCACTCATGGCTAGAATATGGGTGGTGTAAAATTGGTCGCAGCTTACAAGGGATTTGTTGTTTTGTTCTGTTTTTGTTTTTGTTTTTTTTTGTTTTGGTGATAATTTGGATATAATATTATGGCATATTGTTAAAATGTTTTCAGGAAGGCTGCCCATACCTGGCAAAGAGAAACTTCAACTTCGATTGATGATGGGCATGCATGGAGAAAGTACGGACAAAAAATGATTCTCAAAGCCAAACATCCCAGGTACAAGATGCAATAATTATCGTTTATCTACATATGTGATTCGTTGTTGGCTAATATCCATTACATATATATATAAATCTGATCTTTTCCCCATCAATGTTATTTAACTCGAGATATACTGTTATACTTATATTTGGTAACAAACTTGAACTACGTTTTTAGAAGTACTAGATTCTACCTAAAGAAAGGAAAAAAGAAAAAAAAAAAAAAAAAAGACTTTAGCTAGTAGCTACTTCTAAAATTTCGGAAAAGAACTCCAAGATTGCGGGAAATTTTCCTTCTTTAGTTGGTATGTCCGTACTCAGTTGTACGGGAAACTAAGGATGGATCTGCCATTATGTCAAGCCGAAAATTTTCCTTCTTTAGTTTGAGACTACTTTTCCTCCCATCAACTAAATATATAGACTAATTAGTTTGGACTGTTTGGTCAAACTAAGGGTAGGAAAAAAAAATTTAAGGTGTGTTTGGAACTCGTTCTAAAATAATTTTATTTTTTGTATGAAAATAGAAATGAAAACGTTTTTAATCTCATATATAAATTATTTTTGAAAATGTATTGGATAGTTTTATCAAAAATTGTTTTCAGTATAAAAAAAATTCATTAATGTCTCTCTCTGTTTGAGAGAGGAAAAAACATAAATAAAAAATAAAAATGATTAAAAGTCATTTTTCATTTCTTTTTTATTTTATACTAAATTAAAAAATCGTTATCATTTTTATTTTTTGTATTTCATTGTACTTAAACGCTCCATTTTAATTTTTTTTTCTCAAAAATGTGAAAAACTAAAATAAAAATAATTTTTTCTATCTTCTTTTGACTTCCAAGTATATATTAGATAACACATATATAGTAATATTCTTATCATGTACTATATATATATATATATATATATACATGGTATATATGCGTGCAGACACTACTATAGGTGCACTAACAAGTATGATCAAGGATGCCAAGCAACCAAACAATTCCAGAAAATTCAAGACAATCCTCCAATCTTCAGGACAACATATTGTGGGCACCACACATGCAGAAACCTCCTTAGAGCTCCTGAACTCGTCTTTGATTCTACTAGTCCTAACCAAGACTCTTCTCTTCTTCTTAGCTTCAAAGACTCCAATAATCTCAATAACCTCACACCCCAACAAGCACATCATTTTTTCTCATCACTCACTTCTGTAAAACACGAGGAATTCAAGGATATTGAGCCTGCATGTAATAGCAGCGTAACTGTAGCCGGTCAGAAGAACCAATCATCCTCCTCTGATTATATTGTCTCCTCTGATCAATATCATGATGATGATCTGACGGCATTTGATCAATCTCCGGGGCACATGACGGTGATGTCATCAAATTTGGACTCTGATATCCATGGGGATGTAATTTCTGGGGTGATTTCCTTTGATGATGATGTCTTGCAACACTTGAATTTTTGATAGTTTTTCTTTTTTCTGGACTTGTTATTAGATTTTTATAATATATACTAGCTTTGTAATTTGGTACTATTGCAGAAGAATTATGTAGTTTTCTCTCTTTATCTTCTCCAAGGATCTTGTGTGACATTGTGTAGAAACATTAGTGTATTAATCAAATTAGAATAATATGTAATCTTTTTTTGTTTTCCATGTATTATCCTCTTTGTGAATGTTGCTTAGTATTTTGGGCGTTCATGACTCAACCATATAATCTCTTATCAGGAAATCTATTATGGTGGGAAGGTTTCTTTCAGTATCGATTGTGAAGGCTCTTTAATTTAGTTGTTGGATTAATCTTTCAACAGTCTAATCATTTAAGTGAGTTTTTTATTTTCTATTTTTGTTTTAATTATCATACAATACACATTTTAAACATATAAACACTCATATATTGGACTATTAAAAAAAAATAATCTAATCGCTAAAAGAAAATTCTCTAATAATAGAAAAAATAACCTCTCTATTATAAAAATTTTCCTCACATCCCATGCATTAAAAGAAGAAGAAGTGGCAGACATGAAAAGAGAAAAGGAATAATATGTATATATAAAGGATGATAAAACAAGCTTAACCTTTTAATTAATTCTATTCACCGGATATTCTATAGGAATACAACAGATTCATTGGACAATGCCTAGTGGAGCCTTGCAAATGTCACTATACCAATTCTCTAGGTCTGATGTGACTGGAAATTTAGTACCAGTCTCTTTACAGCCACATAATTGTGGTTGTTCTGATTGATTGGGAATACGTGGAGTAGAATATATGATGCGCAGAAAATTCTGGTTTCCTTCCAACAGAGGAATCTAGTAAATAATAATAATAATAAATGCACAGGATCGTTGTTAAACGCGATACAACTAATAAAAATGAATCACACTAATTTATATTAGTTATTAATTTATATTACGACATTTATTTTTTATTAGTATATAATGCACAACTTCCTATATATATTGTTCGAGTAAATAGTCAAATGTTGCGGGTGCCCGCATTATTCAGGTAAATAAGTCAAATATGAAATATGTATGCCTAGAGGTGGAATGTATCAATTGTCTAGCAAGGAAGAAATTAACAGATGATTGATGGATTTTATTTCAAAATTGAGATTTGTCTTTTATTAATTGACCTTATAGCTAGTAAATGCCACAAACAACCGATCTATTAATAGTAAATATTGTTTGTTAATACTCTTTTTTTCCCCTACATAATGCTCGTTTGACATTGTTTTTAAAGTTGACTTTTAATTTTTTTTTTAAGAAGTTACAACCGTCGGAGTATTTAGTAAATTTTATTTTTATCCAGCCGCTTATAAAATCTGTTGTGCAATATTGTTTTTATGTAGCTGCTTCTACTGTTACTGTCTAAATTTACTAAAACCTTATTAGTAACACTTAATTCTCTATCTACCCATTTTATTTTCCATACCAAATTAAAAAATATTTATTTAAAAATATAAAATCTTTAATTTATACACTATGCTAAAACTATCTATTAAATATGTGCGCTAATAATAAAAACTATCTATGGTATTCATAGCAGTTTTGAACAAAAATTTACCAAACACCGTATGCTTTTGGTCACAATAACTTTTGACTAACAACATAACAATAATAAAATTTTTTAATAGCACAACAATGCTAAATTTACCCTAAATCTAATATGACACATGTCAGGGAGCATACTAAGAAACGTTTTGTGTGAAAAAAGATAATTTTGTCATTGAATTAATTACATATATACAGTGGCAGAGGTAGGATTTTAATTCAGGGGCATAAACTAAAAACGTGAAAAATACAAATAAAATCAACCCCTAATATTTTTAGATGAATAATATATATATATACACACACACGTATAGAGACAAATAGAATATATTTGAGTAATAAAGATTTTAGTAAGTAAATTGAATAAAAAAATTATTTAGGAGGTTCATTATACATATGAGAAAATAGTAGTTGCGAGTGCCGCATGAACAAAATGAATATCCTTATTTAGGGCACTTTTAAAAAAATATATATTTCTTCAATAAGGAAAAATTAGAGAAAGTGTGTTTATGAGAAAGTAGTAATTGATAGGGTTGTTTTTTTTTTTTTTTAAATTATTGATTAGAGACACAATTGGAAAAAATTATTTTAATGGGTCACTTTTGGTATAGCTTAAATTATATCAAAAAATATTTTAGAAGGACTAATTTAAAAAAAAATTTACTTTCATAAGAATAAATTAGAAAAAAAAGCAGTTAGGTACATTTAAAACTATAAGATTTAATAAGAAAAGACAAAAAAAAAAACAATAAGAAAAAAAATATAATTGAGATTGAACTTTGTGTAGATATATTTAAAATTTTTATTAATGAAAAAGGGACTATGTAATTTTTTTTTTTTAAAAAATCATATATCCTAAAAATCAAATATCAAAAATCCAAGGAGGGCATATACCCCCGACCTCACCTCCCTCTGCCACTGCATGTATACCTATACACATGCATACATACATATATATATATATATATATATATATAATATCTTATAACAATTAATTAATCTTTGGATTCTGCCAGCTGAAATTGATGCCTTTTACTGTCGGAACTGAACGACAATTCTGTATCTACACACCGTACCATGCGTGTGTTTAGATGTAAAATTCCCCGTTAATTATCTCGATTTTGACATATTTGCAGGAGTACTGTGTTAAGTAATTTGTGCAAAAAGTTAGTAGCTCTTATTTGGTCAGTGTCAATGTGAAATATTACACGGTAATGTGAAATGAAAAGCATTCGGAAGAAACGCACCACAAAAACGTTCAATTCGGATTTGACATTTGATTACTTTTCAAACAAAGGTGGGAAAAAAAGTGCAGGTGGACTGAATATATACAGATTAGAAGAATTCAATCACACTTTAAAAAAGCAGTCTATCAGTTAGAAATAAATAATTTTTAACCATCATATGATCTAGAAGATTGAGTAAAGCATGATAAGTACTTCACAAAATTTGGTAAAAATCGATAATTAAAAATCGTGTCATATCATAATAAGGTAATTTTTCATGCTCAATTAAAGAATTATCCTACAAATCAAAGTCATGACTTTCAACAACAAAAAACAAAAAAAAACAAAATTCCACAAAGAAAGTTCTGTGGTATAATTTTGTAAGGATATTCAATTACTATTTTACAAACACAAACACACACACATATATATACAAGTTTTCAATAGTTATTTTTTCATGGTATTTACCCATCAAATATAGAAATTTGATGATGTGGTGTGATAAAAATTAAATTTTATTAATTATCATAATTTTTTTAATTAATTACCTAATTTATTACAACCATCAAATTAATATATTACGGTTAAAATAACAATACCCGCCCCCTTGAGTAAATATTAAAGTAACCATTAAAACCACTATATATATGCTTTACATTTTAAATGTACTCAAGAATTGTACCTTTGAGTTCCAATTAATTCATGTTGGTTTATTATCTCTTCTAAGTCCACGAGTGATGATTTGACTCCCAATTGATTTTACCCTTTAAAACTTAGGATTTACACATTTACAAGTTTTTTATTTTAGCTTGCCATTTTTTTTTTTAACATAAGGCCTAACATGTGTTTGGCAACAAGTTATCCATAAGCTAGAAAGGATAAGTTCACTTAATACACGGGTGGAAAATCAGTTGTTGTTCACCAAAAGTCTATAAAGCTATTAATTGAATAAGAAGGTATAATTTTGAGCACATCTAAAATATAAGATGCACATTGTTTTTTAAAATAATATAAACTATACTTTGATGAACCCAAAGTGTAAGATATAAAATAGTACATAACCCAATTCTATTATGCCCTGGAAAGCATTAAAAATCTATAATGACGAAGAGACTTGCAATACCTAAAAGTCGTATCTAATCCTAGAAATAATCAAACTTTCATCAGTTATTCAAGTGTTCAGATTATATATATCCACATCACGTATATATGATGAAAAATAAGCACAATTCAGAATAGCTGATCAGTGCAAAGCATATGGGATGACATTATGATTTGGAGTATTATATAAAAACAGGCTGTTGTGATCCTTGTGCATGGAACTATATTTTTCCTAGCTAAGTGGGGTCCAGTTTCACTTATATATGTATATATATATATATATATATATTTGTTGGTATTGTCTACTTATAATTGTTGCACTTTGCTCTGGTCAGTGGTGACTCCAGGTAAGGTATGAAATCAAGAGAAAGTGGAAGAAAAATGATCTGGTCAAGAAAATCAACGAAATATTATATATGGATTTAACAATATTTTCTTTCCAAACACGTAGAAGAGGTTGAATATGAGAGAATTATGTGACCGTACAGGTAATGGGACTTTGAGATACAAATTTAGATAGACTAGAGGTTTCATTGGATCATATTTTTGTCTTATATTCATGAACTGAAAATTGTGTCAATCGAAGAACTTGCATAGAATGTGCCCTAGAAATTATAGCACGCCTTAGGGTAGGAGTAGATATAGCTAATAAATTTACACCGTTCATTTTAAATATTTCTTGTTTATAGTAGTATAAGTCTTTTTATATAATATATGCCAGCATTAATGGACTCATGATACTTAATACTAAATAATACTTTTGTAGAAATTTTGTACCAATTATAGTACATTATGGGTGGGAATATTGGAGAAATTGTCGATTGGGTATATAGTGATTAACGTTAGGTTGAATTGACAAATAATATATTGTTTAAATAAAAAGACAACGTTTTTGCACAAGAGAGCTTGAAGGAGACGAACAACAGGTCAAATTAAGCTGTTTGCAATAGAATTTAAATCTAGAATCAATTCCAACTTCATTTAGGCTTTTAATGCGATGAATATAATCACAGGACTTCCGCATATAATTCACAAAGAAGAATGTTTCTAGAAAAAAGACAACAATTGCCACTCGCTTAATCTCTTGATCTTAAAAACCGATGAATTAGAAAAAAGATAGGCATTCCTATAAATTAGAAAATGTACAGTCACTTAAAAACCTTTAATATCGATCTAAGAAAAATCTCAGAAATAAAAATGACAGACATTCAACATAAAAACAAGAAAAACGTTCCTTATTAATAGGCTTAGGAGAGGGAACTTGGTTAATATATATCTAATCTTAACTGTTGTTTCTCAATGGTTTAGTCTTGATTAATCCTTAGATTATGTTTTCCCACATATTTTTGTGACTTTTATATTCATTTAGTCTGTTTATACGTTATACGAAAAAGATTAAATGCTCTAATTCTATTGATTCTATTACTTTGAGTCAGAGCTTTAAACGCTCTGATAATATTTATTAATATTCCAAACATCGCCATTTCCCTTGCTTTCCCTTAGATTCGACTTAGCGAAGCATTTTTGTTTTCTAATTCCCTTTTGTTATAGTCAAGACATTGAAGTTTTATTAGAGAGATAATTTAGGGCCCGTTTAGTTTGTTGATTCGAGTTTAGATGTGACTTTATGTGAGAGTTTTTTACTATAAAAAAAGGTTAGATGTGACTGTTTCTAAAAATATTTTTACTATAACAAAACTTAAATTCTAAACTGAAATCGATAAAATGAACAAAGCCTTAACATCCACAATTTGAATATTTCTACGGTAGGACTATAAAAAAAAGAGCTATTAATATACCTCTCTATATATTTTTGGCATAAAAAACTAACTGCTTTACATATAATTTTTTATTATGATTTAATTTTGACCAAACTCAGATTAGAGATCTAGACCCCTTCCTATATTGTTGTTGCAAGTTGTACATGAATATGGTCGTCTTTTTGTCCGTGGGGTCGTATTTTCTTTTCATGATGCCCTGGGTCTTGTTTTGGCTCTTCCTAGTTTTTTTTTTCCTTCTTTTTTCTTTTAGGGTGACGCTTTTTAATTTATTATTATATTTATTTATTATATATTAAATCTGTGTACATAATTATGGAAAGGAAGAATATATGGTATATGTCTTGTTAAATTTTTATATTTGGCTTGCATGGCAGGAAAGGACACGGTCACTTTCTTGTGGTAAATTAACAAAAGCTAGCTGTGGATAAGTGCAAAGATCTGTCAAAGTTGAGGGAAACGTAACGAAATCACAAAGCAGTTTAAAGAACCAGCAAAAAGTAAATAAATAAAGCAGTTAAAAGGCCCTATAACTTGCAAGTCCTAAAGAAAAAGAAAACCGAAAAGTAGAAGGGAAAGAAAAAGAATGGACGTGAAAGAGAGAGCAGAAAAGTAGTTCCGTGGATATTGCCACTGAAATATATGGACATGATAATTCAAGAGAGCTCATACTAGCCTTTCGCCATCAAATTCATGTATCAATATAATACAAATATATTTGTATTATGTAATAGGAAAAGGTCAAAAGTATTATCCTTCCCTAGCGGGAATGTTATATGAACTTAACATATAGGTTAAACTTGCGGTCCATCTGCTTGTGGTATTTTATTTTTACCTTTTTAAGGTAACTTTTGCGGTGAGTCTCTCATGAGTGAAGTATACTTGCAGTATTTAAGTCCTCATAAATTCTTTTACAATCAACAATTATTTCGATAAAATCACTTATTGGGGTCAACTTATATGTTATAGTATTACCTCCTTACGTATGTATATATGAATACATATTATATATATATATATATATATATATAATAGGTTGCGGTTATAGACGTTTTTAGACTGGATTATGCATATGGTATTATTTGACTGAATCAATATGGGATTAGTAGTTCTAAGAAATGAACCTACAAAAGTACTTAATTTGATATATATGTGATGGTGTATGTATCCCATTGAAATGCATGGTGCTGCTTGGAACAGAAATGAAAAAGGTCTTTTTCTTTTGACTTTTCTTTTTGAATGACGAAGCACATTGGAAATATTGTCGTTTCACACAGTGTGAACATGTAAATAGTGATTGTGTTTTTTCCACCTCGTGTTGGACAAAACGTCATAGAAAACTAGTCATCTTTCCGGGTCCACTATAGGGACAAGTCAAATTTTTTATTTTTTATTTTGAAAGGGACATGAGACAAGAGTTTGTTGTTGTTGCTGTTGCTGTTGTTTTAGTTTCAAGAATTGTTTTTGCACATTATAAAACGTTCTGGCAATGGTTGGACCACATGTGAAATTCTTACTTTAGTCCTAATTTCTGTTTTCAGACGAAATAAAGTCCCCTGTTGTGTTTTAGTAATCAGCTCTCATGTTCTGAGTCCTGACAAATTAAAGTGTCCTTAAGGATCGAAAAAAGATCTAGAAAACAGCAGCTGAGCAAGAATTATTTTTAGGCACGAATTAGATTGGAATTTTGAATTCAAATCATAATATAATAATTATTTTTTGACCTTCTATCTCTCTATCTCTTTCACTTTATTTTCTTAATCTTTTTCTTCCAAACGAAAATCTGTGATTAAGTTTAATTCATTTTTTAAATTATTTGATGTTATTTTTTTTTAAAGTTTAAAGTCCCAAAAAACTTGTGAACTTATATGATAATATAGTTGAATTTTGATTTGTTTAAATTTTTAGTTTAACTTAAAATTAAAAACTTGAGTATACTAATTAAACAGCTGCACAAAGCGCCCCCTAACTAACTCAGTATGTCCTTTTTGATGAATTAACTCAGTAATATTTATTAAATTTGTATATTGGTTGAACTAATATAATATAACATGATTCAATTGTACAAAATGGGCATTATTGATAAGTATTCTCTACCCCACACAAAGGCTTCTCTATGTTGACCATCTAATTTTCTTTTCTTTTTTTTTTTTCTTTTTTTTGATTAAAGACCATCTAATTAAGTAGAAGGTAGAAATTACCCTCATTTGAATATTTCCTCTCTATTTGTTCATTTGGGAGACAACAGAAATGTGATGATTACCATTTCTAAACAGAAACAAGAGTATGAATTATAAAGATACACATCTAACTCTAAGTTCTCACCTTTTAACTTTTGGATTTCATATTAACATTATAATAAATCAAATTAGAAAGACATGTACGACCTTGGAGGATATCCTTCTAGTATTGAATAGTACTTCTATAGACTACTATATCACGTTTGATACTTGAATCACATTATTGGAATGATGATGCATACATTTAACAGGATTTGTGATTGCATACATAACTCATAGCGATAATTGTACACCTAATTAACTCTATACACCTAACTCTATAGAGGATTACCCCATATTAAAAAAAAAATATTGTATATCTGATAGTTTAATTAAGACTATGTATAATAGCCAACACAATACTTTTTTGCAGGGAAAAAAGAAAAAAAAAAAAAAAACTTAATTAAAACCTCAGAAACTTGTTTTGTATCTATCTGATCACCGCTTATAATCTCTGAGAGCTATATCAGTACCACTCTTTCTAAGATACTTTTAGATGTAATTTCTTCCACTTGCCAATTTCATTCTAATCTAATATTTTAACTAGTATCCGATCAGACAATTGTTTTGTCTTCTAATTAATTAGAATAGTTTAATTGGACAAATAGTATATTCTGTAGAAATATTTGTTATTGTGAATTATGAATTTAATTGTATTTGGATTTTGCATGGAAATTAAGCCAATAAAGGCGTTGTTGCAAAGCTGACTTGGTCATGATAAAAGCTACATCTAGCTAGATCATTAATTTATACCAACAACGACTTTCCAAAATTTAAACTTTAATAGGAATAAAGGCTAATTCCATATCTTTCTTGTACCCCGGAATAATTTTCCTGTGTTCCGTGAAAGGGAAAGAAAACATTATGAAAGATAAAGAAGATGATGACGTAGGAAAAGAGAAATACTAAAACCCGTTCATTTCACTAATTTGAGTTTTGTTATAGTAAAAATTTTTTAAAAATAGTTATATCTAATTTTTTTACTACAGTAAAAGGCTCTCACATAAAGTCATATATCAACTCGAATTGAAAACCCGAATCTGCGAAATAAATGGGTCCTAAAACTTCTTGTTGTATTATTATTTTTTCGCTTTCTTTTTTCTTCTCTTATCGCATACCATCCAATAAAAATGGACCATTATTATAGAAATAACTATATTATTCTGTTCTTTCAACAATAAAAAAATAATAATGGAGGATTTCATTTTTATAATTGGGAAAATATACAAAATACCCATATATTAAATACTAATATTTTTGTCCATATTACTATTAAAATTCTTAAAAGATCCCATACGTTTTTTCTTTTCAAAATACCACATTTATCCTTTGTATTTTTAAAAACTGTTTAAAAGAAGGGAATTTCTTTGGTAAGGTAAGACCTGTTTCCAATCGTTGATTATGGTTAAAATCATATTAAATTTAAAAAGTATGCAAAACATACATTTTTTTTAATACAAATCTAACAGCTAAAAGTAAAGACCTAAAATATATATTAAATGCTAGTATTTTTGTCCGTATTACTATTAAAATTCCTAAAATATCCCATATCTTTTTTCTTTTCAAAACACCACATTTATCCTTAGTGTTTCTAAAAATGGTCTAAAAGAAGGGAGAATCTCTGGTAAGGTACGGCCAGTTTTTAATCGTTGGTTATGATCAAAATCATATCAAATTTAAAAAGTATGCAGAATAGACAGTTTTTTTTAATACAAATCTAATGGCTAAAAGTAGAGACCTTTAGGTAGTTCATCTCTCTCTCTTTTTTTTAAGGACTTAGAAACCCTAAAAATTCCCTCTCATCCAAAATTTGAGTCTTTAACAAGTCAAATTTTTTAAATGGCAAAACTACCCTTATTATTAAGTTGAAACTAAGGGAGCAAATCTTGAGACACAATCATGTTTTTTCCCCTTATTTAGTCGTTGCCGTAAAATACAGGGATAATATTCTCCAAATATTTTGTGACCATAAAAGTTTGATTGCTAGAGTGTAATTCACAACCAAAAAGAATATGATCTCTAACACTTTTTAGTGACCAGAAATTTTTGGTACCTACGCATATTGACCGACAAAATATTTGACCTCTAATACCTTTCATGAACAAAGAAACCCTTTGGTCACATATACCTTTTGTGGCCAAAATCTATGTAGTTGATGGTCGATTTTCAGCTACTAAATAGTATCACTACAAAAAAAAAAAAAAAAAAAAAAAAAAAAAAAAAAAAAAAAAAAAAAAGTCCTTTTTGCGAGGACTAAAATTGTGAGAACACGTAGTCCTCGCCATTTGTCATGCAATCTACGAGGACAGAACCCTGTCCTCGTAGAAAAGGGGCCAAGGGTTCTGTGAGGACTAATGTCCTTGCAGAACCCTAACAATTTCTCGAGCCCGTTCCGTGCAGGGCTGATTACTCTTCTACGAAGACATTGTTCTCGCAGAAGAGTGTTTAGGTTAGGAATCCCTGTCATGTAGGGATTCCTGACCAGTTCAGTCTGTCAAAGTCACACTAGGGAGGGTGTGACCATTATTCGGTGAGGACGTCTTGTCCTCACCGAATCCCGTGAAAAAGGTGGGGTCTTTGTCCCTCCTTATCTTAAGTTTGTAGCAGTAAAATAATATCGTTTCACTGCTGTAACGCCTTCCGCGAGGATACTTATCCTCGCGGAAAGCCCTAATATATATGTTCAAAACAGAACATATTTGCTTGACTTTCTCCTTTGTTTGACGTTTCCTTCTTTGCTATACCAGAAGAGAACACTTCGAAACGCCGTGTTAATGGCCGAAATTCTTTGCAAAACTCCTTCCTTCTCTCTCTCATTTCTTCAACTCTCTCCTCCCTCCCTTCGTTTGCTCTATATCCGACCATAAAGAGGAGTTTTTCTTTGTGTATTGTGTTCATTTTCAAACCTTGTAATCTCCTCTTATTCCCTATTTTATTGAAGTTTGAATTCTCTATTGCTCTCACAATACCTCTCAAGGTAAGTTTAGACAATTTATTGAGTTATATTTTGTGTTTTTATACACATTTTGTTCATTTTTATTGTTCTAAATTGTGTAGTTCGATATTGGTTTTTTAGGTGGTAAAGAGGAAATCCGAATTTCTCTTCGTTTTCAGGTATGATTAAAATTTTATTTATGTTACTATTTGTATTTTATGTTTTTGTCTAAGATATTGTTTGTGTAATTTAGTATTGATATCATATTTTGTAGAAATTTGAGATTGTGTTATGATTTTAGGTATTGAAATTATGTTTTTTGGACATTTCCTATTGTGTTTTGATTTTAGGTATTTTTAAATGAATCAAAAAAAATTATTTATCAAAAATTATATTTTTAATTTTTAAAAAAATAATTTTAATGTTAAAATAATTTTAAAAAAATAATTTTAAATTATATTAATTCGCAGAAACTAGGATTTCTGGGAGGACCGTTGTCCTCATAGAAAGACCACAATCTGCGAGGACAATGTTCTCGTAGAAAACCTACCCGGTACCCATTTTTACCATGTCATCAGATTTCTAGCGTCCTCAAGAAAGCCTCAAGCATTCCACGAGGACTGTCTTTTGTCTTCGCAGAAAGTCTTCTGCGAGGAGGACACGGCGAGGACTTGTGTCCTCACAGATTGTCCTCGCAATAGACTTTATGCGAGGACAACGCTACTGTCTGCGAGGGCTAGCATTCTCGCAGAAAGCCCTTATTGTTGTAATGTATCTGTAATCAAATTTTGATCCCATAAAAGTGTTAATTGTGGTTAGGGGTTAATCTAATAGTCTAATCTGTTACCTTTGGTTTGGAAAATTCTAATTTGTTACCTATCTGTAGCACCTTCAGCTCAATCCTATCTTAGAATCCAAAAACATATTTCGCAGATTCGCAGATTGGACATGTTGTTTTGGACTCTTAATTTAAGACAATTTTAGGCACATTTGCACTATTCTCATAATTCATGAATTCATTATAAAATCAAAAACTAAAAGTGGTCTGCAAGGAATTAAAAAAGGGTTTAGATAGTAATTATACATACTATACGGAATATATTGAGGAGAATATATTAATCTGAAAAAAAAATCTAAAATTATATATACATGTATGTATAAAAATTTACGCTCAATCCGTAACTATTAGAGTTTGGTGAAATTCCATTCTGCTACTAATAAAAAATCCTCTAAATCCAATTCATTCTGACGGATTATATTAGATTGAACGGATTGAATAGATGCGTGGATTCGGCGAATTCCTTATTGTAGTTGTCCAAAATACACAAATTTTCACATGAACCTAGCCTATTGTGATAAAAATCTCTTCGGAACGTTCCGCGACCAAAAGAGTATTTGGTTGCAAATTAATCTTTCTACAACAAATTTCTTGTGACCAAATTGTAACAAAAAAATATTTGGTTGTTGAAAGTTTTTGAGGCAAAACAAGGCGATCTACTACTAGTGTTTTGATAGGAGAAAGTGAAAAATTTTAGGTATAATTAGACAAATATCTATTGCTGTGCGGTAACTGGCATGCATGGATTGCACGTATATGACTGATATATTATCCCCACTAAAAAAAAAAAGTTAGTTGGAGTACACGGATTAGATTCTTTTTTTTTTTTTTTTTTGGGTGGGGGGGTAAGAAAGCTCTCTGAATACTTGGACTACACGGAATTGTTGACTATGCGCATGCATGGGGATTCTTTAATATTATTTCCTCAAGACCAGGAATGTTCCAACTAGCTCATGTTTATCTTCCTAACATATTGCTCCTTTCCTCACACATATATGAAAAAGGCAATTCAGCCAAAAAAAAAAACAGCTTTATTATCTTCTCTTTGGCTTAATTAGCATAGCTCAACTGCTTTTAGCTAGTTTCACCCCCAGTGCTCCAGTACTCTTTAAACTTCCACATAATTATAGACCATGGCTTGTTCTGTTTTGCCCGAAAATCTACTCTCCGTTCGGCAAAAGATGATCGACGAGCTCATTCAAGGTCGTGAAATCGCCAACCAACTCCGAACTGTACTTTTCGAGTCTGTTTTTGGTGATGATTGGTCTGTAGTAATTTCTGCAGAATACTTGGTTTCGAGGATCATGGAGTCATTTACGAATACCCTTTTCATGTTGAATCAAAACGACGTCCCTAATGAGGTCGTCGTTTCTCAGATTCAGCGCACCAGTTCTCGTGTCGATTCCCCGTGTTTCGATGGTCAAAAATCTGAAGATTTCGCGAAAAGTTGCTGGACTAGTGTTTCCACAACTTTGAAACATACCAGCGGTTGCTGCAAGAGAAGGTAAGCAAAATATGTAAGATTTTCGACCTTTCGTCTGTTCAAATAGGATAAGGCCAAACGTGACCTAAAATCCTGCATACTCATTTGTTGATTTATACTAAGAATAAGATAAACTGAATAGAATTGCAAGCGAGCCCCTTACTCCCAACCTGATCATTTACCATTCGTGGCAAGAATTTATTTGGTGTAAATTCGTCGATACATATACATACACATGTGTGTGTGTGTATATATACACGGCTTTTGCAGTATTGTTTAATTATACAAGTATGGATTTTCTTGTTGATTATCGGATATATATGCTAAATATTGCACCTTGTCAAATATTTTCAGGAAGACTGTCTTCACATGGCAAAGAGAAACTTCAACCCTGATGGATGATGGGCATGCATGGAGAAAGTATGGACAAAAAATGATTCTTAAAGGCAAACATCCAAGGTACATATATGTGATTCTCCATCCTATAGTTAGCTAATATTAATATTAATATTTAACTATATAAAAAAAATCTAGCTCTTTTCCTCATTTTTGTTATTTCACTTACACACACACACACACACACACACAATTATAATTGGAAACAAATTAGATTTATGTTTTTAGAAATACTTGATTCTAGTGGTTGTTGGCATAACCAAATGGTAGTTTCACATTTCTCAATCACAAGGTGTAAAGTTTAATTCACTGTCCCAAACTTTTTTTTTTTTTTTAAAAAGTACTTGATTCTATCTTTTTTTAAAATTTCTGAAAACTAGGGTTTTTTGTGTGGCCAAAGTTTGGAAAACTAGGTTTCATCTGCTCATGTCAAGCTGAAAATGATCTATCCCTACAGCTTGAAACTACTTTTCCTTCTCAAATTGATCACTTGAATTTCAAGCAAAAAATTGACCACAAGGACAACCCATCTTCTCTTGAACTTCAAGTAAATCTGATCATGAACTATATTTACATGGTGTATATGCGTGCAGACACTACTATAGGTGCACTCACAAGAATGATCAAGGATGCCAAGCAACCAAACAAGTCCAGAAAATTCAAGACAATCCTCCAATCTTCAGGACAAAATATTATGGGCACCACAGATGTGGAAACCTCCTTAGAGCTTCTGAACTCGACTTTGATTCTACTAGTCCTAACCAAGACTCTTCTCTACTTCTTAGCTTCAAAAATGCCAATCTCAATAACCTAACATCCAACCAAGCACACTCTTTCTTCTCTGCATTTACAAAACATGTGGAATTGAAGGATCACATGGTACCTTCATGCGATAACAACATGATAGTAGACGGCCATATCAATAACCAAGCATCCTCGGATTATATTGTCACATCGGCCAATGAATTTCATTACCATCATCGTGATCATGATGATATTGATGACCTGACGGCGTTTGATTATCAATCTCCCGGGAACATGGCGGTGTTGTCACCAAATTTGGACTTTGGTATTGAAGGGGATCTGATGCCCTTTGACACCCTTTGACGATGACGATGCCTTTTCAACAGTAGATGAATTTTGGATCGATGGCGTTTTTTTTTTTTTTTCCCAATTATGCTTAATTTTCAAGGTGTATGAAGAAATTAATTACAATGTAGTTTATTCTCTTTATCTCCAAGGTTCTGATGTGATGCACTTGCCAGCATGTCTAAACATTAGTGTATTAATCAAAGTGGAATAATAAGTAATCCTTCTTTGTTTTCCATGCCAAATTAGTGAAATGATTTTCTTTTGGATAGTCTTTTCTCATTATGATTTTCAGTTTCATAATTTATAAATTCAGAACGGGGAGTTTTTATATAATTGAGATGTTATGCACTATCAATTACGCAATCACGTCATTCATATACATACATACATACATACATACATATATATACATACATACATATATATATACATACATATATATATATATATAAACGAATAGAGAGTGCAAGTGATATCAATAATCTTTAAAGCATTATATTCAACATCAAACCCTCAGCTCAAGTATAACTAAAATAAAAGAAGAAAGAAAATACACATTATTATTCAAAAGAAACGGAGAACAAAGAAACAACTCTGAACACAGAAAAAACCATAACAACATAAAAAAAAAAAAAAAAAAAAAAAAAAAAAAAAAAAAACACCTAATTAAGCGAAGAACCATTCATAAATAGCTAATAGTTACCCGGCCGACAAGAAAAGGCCACGACCTTCACTTTAGAAAAAACTATCGTTTATGCCTCATTAAAAAATCACTAGAAAAAGCCCAATATATAAGAACTGATCATCTCGAGAGAAAAAAAGAGTACTACCATCAATCTTTTTCATTATGAACAAAGTGAAAATCCGCCTTCCTGTTGATATATGTATCCTTTGAAATAAAAGAAAAGCGAAATGCTTAGAGCTTTGAACCACCAAGATTGTGACTTCAGATTAACACCATGAGAAGCAAAATCCAATCTGCCACATGATTACCTTTCTGAAAAATTTTATCATGATTTTGTTCGTAAACTGGAAATTGGGTCAATAGAAGAACTTAAAAATGGAATGTGCCCTAGAAATTATAGCACGCCTTTGGTCAGGACTTAGGAACATGGATTTATAGTTTCTTTTATATACAGTACGAGTCTTTTTATATAAATATATGCGATGCATTCCCCATAATATTTACTCTTAATTAATAAATATTTTGGTAGAAATTTGGTACCAATTAGTACCTTATGGATGAAGAAATCGCCCATTAGCTAGTAATTACGTTGGGTTAGTTGACAAATAATGTATTATTTAAATAAGATACTACACTTTTCCGCAAGAGAGCTTGAAGGAGATGGATCTAAATCTGTTGTTTAATTTTTAGTGTTCTATTGATGTCTAACCAATTAAATCATACCACATCATCTCATAATAAGCATAAAAGAGTAAGTTAAAAAGTGTATGATTTGATTAGTTAGACATAAATTAAGACACTAAAATTGGACAACGGCTTTGAGTGTGAAGGAGATATACGACGAGTCAAATTAAGCTGTTTGCAATAGAATTTAAATTTAGAATTAATTCCAACTTCATGACTTTTAGAGTAGTTCAGATTATGCCATATATTTAATAAGGTACGATGAAAACAAGGACAATACTTTCTCATGTAATTCACAAAGAAAAATATTTCTAGAAAAAACGGAAAAAGCAAATAATACAATACTTGTTGGTCGCTTAGGCCTCGTTCAGCTCTCACATAAAGTTACATCTCAACTCAAATTAAAAACTCGAATCAGCGAATTAAACGGACTCTTAATTCTTGATCTTCAGTTTGCTTTGATTTGGAACTCCGAGGTTGGAGAAAAGAAATAGAAATTCCTATAAAGAAAATGATCCATAACTTAAGTTAAAATCTTTAATATATAAGAGAAATCTCAAAAATAAAAATGACTTTCACTATAAAAGCAAGAAAAACGTTCCTTTCTCGTTGCACTCACTCCTATTGGTCATAGGCTCAGGAGTGCGAGGGAACATGGTCTAATCTAATCTCAGCCGTTGTTACTCAAAGGTTTAGTTTTGATCAATTCTCAGATTAAGTTTTCCAGTACATATATTTAAGTGACTTTCATATTCAATTAGTCTGATCATACGTTATGTGAAAAAGATTAAATGATCTAATTTTATTCAGTCTATTACTTTGAGTCAGAGCTTTAAACGTAGTTGGGAATTCACAAATATTCTAAACGTTTTCGTTTCCCTTTGATTTCCCTTATATTCAATTCAATTTAACGAAAAAAATGCTGTTTTCTACTTCCCTTTTGTTATGAGCTTGATCATTTCTCTCCTTTGCTGTTCGGTGTCATCAGTTTTGGAAAGAGATATAAATGCAGTCTATATTATTAACGAATTGTAATGTGTTGGCGATCTTTTGCTTCTTTTAATTTGTTAGGAAAAGAGGAAAAATAGCCCGCTTTAAAATATAAAATTATTATTGGTTTAGTAACTTAAACTATCGAGATAGATTGATAAACTAACATAATATTAAAAAAGAAATTCTTGAGTTTAAACTTTATAATTGTAAGATTTTTATCCTCATTTGAGTTTTTAGATTAAATTTTTAAGATGGATTAGTAAACAAATAAATAGTTATCCATTTCTTGAGGAATCTCATCTGTTCTTAGCCGCCTTGGAGTTGTGAATTCTGATTAATTAACAACACCATTATTATATAATTGTGGGCTCAATACCCTGTCCTAGAAGATACTTGGCCATGTGGTTGAAAAACTGCACAAAGAAACAATTACTATTATTTTATTTGTTTTTGAATATTGAAATCAATAGTTCCAAGATCTTCATGAACTCAGCAAGAAAATAACCATGCAGGTCGAGATCTCTTTCTCTGATCTGATTTTTTTTTTTTTTTATTTCTAAGAGAGAGATATAATCGAGAAAGAGAGAGAGAGAGTTTGCTTTTTTTTTTTTTTTTTCAAATAATGAGATCTGATTTTGTTTTTATTTGTATTTTTTTCTATTTTATGGTTTTTAAAAATATTTTTAATATGTTTGTAAAAACAATTAGGCAAATTAAGTACAAGAGTAAAAAGGGCATTTTACGTTTCAAAAAGTAATTTTAAAATACTAAAAAATGATTTTTTAAAACATTAATGTATCAATTCAAACTCATTAAAAACACATCATATTAAAAAGCAGTTATGTTAAAATACGGGACGTATATGAAATTTTTTTTTTTTGTTATTAATGTTATATAATGGCTAGAGCGCCCCACAATGGTATAACACAGTCTTTAAATGACTATTACATCTCTTTAATATTAATATTGTGTACTATAATGGTTGTGTTACGTTTTTGACTTCTAGATGTTATGTCGAAAATTCATGCATCAGAGGGACTCTAGCGGGAAACATTTCATTATTATTTAACCGGAGACATAAAAGAATAAAAACAATAAATAATTAAAGTTCTGTTTATTTTACTGATTTGAGTTTTGTTACAGTAAAAATATTTTAAAAACAATCACATCTAATTTTTTTTATTACAATAAAAAATTCTTATATAAATAAAGTTATTTGTGAACTCGAAGTAAACAAACTCTTAAATACAAAATTCAGAATTCCAAGTGGCAGGAATCAATTGGAAGAATGACGTAAGAAGCATGACGTCATTTATAGTTACACCACTTGCAAAATTGCCCTCCCAAATGTTTTCTTTATACGTTTTTGGCTGTTTGCACAATTGTACTGCTTGCCCAAAAAAAAAATATATTGAAAAGGAAATTTCAGCATGCCATTATATTGCCAACTGCCCACATATTTTATCTAATCCAAGTTGAGACAGTCGAGGTTATTCTTAAAAACGCGTTTAGGATGCAATAATTTTAAAGATAACAATGAGAATTTAAAATTTGTTTATATTTAGTATAATTATTAAATTTTTTTAAAATTAAAAGTAAAATCTGTGAGATTTACATCATCACATTATAGGATAATTTTAAATCCACCCAGAGTGTTGAATCTCTTCCGTCGCTGCCGCCGCCCGATCTACCACGCCGTCCAGCCTGTTGAATCTCAGAGCTTGCTTGGTCGTTTGCTATGGCTGAGATTTTGAGCTTCATCTTCTCCTTCACACTTCACATTCTCTCTTGACTCACTCACCTTCTTATTTTTATTTGGCTTTTCAGGTTGGTGGTGAGATGGTGGAGCAGTGCAACAATTGGGATTAGCTTTTGTTGCCGGGATAGAAAAGAAAGAAATGCATGATTTTTCAAAGGTTCGGTGGGCAGAGGACTAGCAATACTCTCTGTTGTATATAAAGTTGTTGTGCCATTGACTTTCCGAAAGGCCAAAGGAAATAACAAAATTGTCAGAATTTGTAAATATCTTGTTTCCATAATTTCTAAAGGAAAATCATATTAAAGATACAGTGAAATCATAATTTTTTTTAAATACACAATTAAACACATAATGTATTATTTTTAAAAATTTAAGACAAGATTTATGTATGCAACTAAATATAATTATATGATTCTTATTGATTATTGCGTATCAAACGCGCCTTTACAAAAATCTGACATAATACTGCAAGCAAAATGCATAAATAAAAAATATGATCAAATCCTGCACGCAAAATGCACGAAAAGAATAAAAAATGTGGTTGGAGAGATCGCCTATAGGTAATTACGCACCCGACTCCGTCATACCGTTACAAATTAAAATCCCACTTCAAGTTAAAAAAACAAAATCATAAATTTTTTACATAAATTCCACCCTACCGCTTGGGAGCAAAAAAGTTTTGGCAACTTATAAGGCAATTTTTACGGTGGAATCTAACACTTCAACCAATAGAGTTTTGATTTTGACTGTTTAATTACTCTTTAAACGGTGAGATTTACGGCGCTGTAAATTTTTAATATAAATTTGTACAAATCTTATCGTTAAAAATTTAATCTAACAATTCAAACTAGGTGTTCTATTAGTGGAGGCTTTAGAAGGATTCCACCGTATATATAATTTGTTGACTTATAAAGGAAAACATAACGTTCTTCTATAGACCTTTTCATGGAAATATATTAATTTCCAAAGTAAAAATAGATCTTTTCCGGTACGTCAACATACTGATAGATTAAGTTTTTTATTTATCAGATCTGTAAACACGGTGTTTTACCGGTGGAGCACTTATTAGGGTTCCACCATAAAAAGTCTCTAAAAACAATGAACTACTGGTAATTCTATACTTAACTGTCAATTGTGTATATTTTTTTTCTATTTGATGTGATTTTAACTTGATATAATAGTCATAAACTGATATTATTCGATATTATTCGTAAAATTGACCTATAAAAGAAACTCCTAAAGAAAATAATGAAAGATTTTTTTCACTATCAATAATGAATGCTATTCTAGCCGTTATATTAATTTTTCAACGATACGTGATTACTCACAAACTAGATCATCGAACTGTAATTGAGAAATCGATCAAGGTTGCCTAAAAGAGCCTTCACTTTTGGTGGTAAAAAAGAACCTTCACTTTTGTTTTTTGTTTTTTGCTTTTTTTTTTTCAAAAGAAAAGGGTAAAAACAAAAGTGGATAACTCTACAGGCCGGTATAAAAAATAAAAATAATAAAAATAATAAAAAAAACAATTTTTGTGCACGAATTTGATTGTGGCAAACAGTGAGAAGTCAGGTTGTCCTAGAGGTGCAGTTGGGATCCATTCAAATAATTTACATCACCCAAGTATTTTTCAACTCTTTTTTTTTGTTTTGTTTTGCCCTCCGAAATTTTCTAGTTGCAAAATTTACATAGAATTTCTTTAAAATGTCCCACATAGTACTTTTAAGTATACGCTCTATTAAATGTAAAAAAATTCGAAATAAACCAAAACTCCACTATACTACTATTTGGTTTATTGTTTTTTAGACTGATTTTAAAACTAAATTAAACTAAGTCATTTTGTAAAAAAAAAAAATCCACAATGCAAGTTTTGTGATATAATTTTGTAAGGATATTTAATTGATATTTTATACCATGCATTTTCAATTTATGAGAAAAATATTTATTTTAAATGTGCTCAAGAACTGTACCTTCAAGTTTCGAATTCATGTCAATTTTGTAACTCTTCTTGGTTGACAACTGATATTGACTCCTTGCTTACCAAAAAAAAAAAAAAAAAACTTATATTGATGAGTCGTTGGCCTTCACAATTTAGGGATACAACCTCTAGTTTATGATCACTTTATGAACTTTTATTTTAGCTTGGATTTTCTTATGATTTTCTTTTATTTTTAAACAAAATACCTAATATGTGCCTGACTACAATTAATCCATAAGCTAGAAAGGATAAGTTCATTGTACGTCAATACATGGGTAAAAAATCAGTGTTGTTGAACAAAAATGATCTCTAAATCGAATATGACTTTGAAATTTAAAGGTGTAATTTCGAGCACTATTTTCGATACATTATTTCAAATATTAGAAGATATACTATAATGATTAATCCAAAGTGCAAGACATAAAATATTACATACATAACCCAATTCTATATATATATATATATATATATACATATATCTTAAAATTATGCCCTGGAAGGCTGGAAAGCATTACGATTCTACGAATCTATATTGACGGAGAGAGAGAAAAATTTGGAATTACATAAAAGTCCTATGTAGAAATCAAACTTTCAATTATTCAAGTGTTCAGATTATAACCACACACACACACACACACACAGATATATATATATATATATATATATATATATAATATTAACAGCTGATCATAGCAAAAGCATATTGGATAACATCGTGAGTTATGACTTGGTATATAAAATTAAACATCTTGGCTGTTTGTGAATTGTGTGCATGCATGGAACCATCTTTCAGGGCTAGGTGGGGTCCAGTTTCACTCTTATGTTTTTGTTAGTACCACCACCTTTTTTTTTTTGGGCTACAAAAGTAATATATATCAAATTGTCTACTATTGCAATACTTGCCCTTAGCTTCGGTCATTGGTAACTGGTGAGGTATGAAATAAAGAGAAAGTGGAAGAAAATGGGATATGGGCATATGGCCAAGGAAATCAACGAAAGATCCTGGATACTTTCGTAGTGGTCAATGGAACTTTGAGATACAAATTTAAATTTAGAAAAGACCACGTTTCATTTGATAATATTTTTGTCTTATATTTTAGTTGGAAATTGTGTCAATGGAAGAACTTGCATGGAATATGCCTTAAAATTAATTATGTCACGCCTAATGTTAGGAGAGTATCTGTACTAATAAGTTTATACGTACCCTAAATTTTCATTTCTTTTGTAGTAAAGCCTTTTATATAATATGCCCTGCATTAATTCCTCATAATATTTAATCCTAAATAATATATTTGTAGAAATTTGGTAGCACTTAGGAGAAATAATTGTCGATTGGTTATGATTAACGTTGGGGTGAGTTGACAAAAATATTATAGGAAAATTGTGTTGGATGGCCTCTTTTAACCACCTTTTATAAAATAAATGTCCGAACCTTTTTCATTTTATGAAAATGAACGTTTTGTTAATATAAGTCAATCAATGATTGACTTATGGAACCCAATCAATTAGTGATGAACCCACAATCAATCAATGATTAATCTACAGTCAATCATGATTGATGATTTATTATTTATTTATCAATGATTTATCATTAATAAATGTATAGTTTATCAATTGAAATTGATTAATTATTAATTGATTTTAGTTCATTATTAACTAATTATGTTGATTAATAATAAAAAATAATCGAGCTAATCAGTGATAAACTAGAGTCAAACAGTGATTGACCGCTAAGTCAATCAATGACTGACCGTTGAATTAATCAATGATTGACTACTAAGTTAATGAACAACTATTTTTATAATTTTATAAAATTTCAACCATTTATAAAAACATACTTAAAAAAAAAGGCATTTGTGCTGAAATCCCTGTTATATAAAATATTATGTTTTTCCACAAGAGATGAAGGAGAATTATGCTCTTTAAAATAGGATCTGAATATATAGAATCCCAACTTCTATAATCATTTAGAGTTAAGACTATGCCATATATTTAATACTATGAAAGAAAGCACAAGACTTCCGCATATAATTCACAGAGAAGAATATCTTCCTCTCCTTTAAAGAGAGAATTCCCGTTTCGTTGCCTTTTTTTTAGCTTTTCTTTTTCTTGTTATTTTTATTTTTATTTTATTTTTGTTGGTACCGATTTAAGTCTTTTAATACTTTATAAGACAATATAAATAATGTAGAAACGTAAAATAAAGAACACGAGAGAAATGGTATCGCGTTTCAATAACCTACTCCGCAGGACCACACCCAGATGATGAACAATACACTCAAAACTCTTTTACAATTCAATTGGACTTAATCTACCCGAGATTCCCTCTCTAAGAAGACGCCTATGAACTTGCAATTTCCTAATAGACTTGAACAGCGAGATCCCCTCGACTTTTTAACATTGGAATCCCTCCAACTAAGTTTTTCTCTAAAAACCACTCAAATAATCTCTCTTGAATACAAGTACTCACCTCTCTCACAACCCAGCAAAACTAATCAAAAGGTGTACAATAAACCGAGAAACTCTTTGAATAAATAAGCAAAAAGTTAACAGTTTTACGACCTCCTTAATAAATTCGTTGAACCAAATATGTTGCAGATCCTTGTTGCAACAATAATTGCAACGTAGTTGTCAAGGTCGACTTTTTCCAAACCAGTCTGAATCAATCTGCTTTAAATCTGAAACCTTTCCGAAACTTATATATGAACCTGGACACATTTCTAGGAGACAGAGGAAGATCATCAGCTATGAAAACTCAATCAAATATCAATCAAATCACCAATTCTCAATTTACCATCTTTGGATCAATAGTTGACTTTTCAAAAACAGTAACTGAATTAAGTTTCCAGATTCTTACAGACACCTTCCATAAAGAGCTTGCAAGAGTATACAGACACCTTTCATAAAGAGCTTGCCAACTGCACATCTATTCTCAAACACAATCAACCAGTCAATCATTTTTAAAATAATGTCAATCATAAAATGATTAGAATCAATACAGAATTTAGGAAACAAATCCCAACAATCTCCCCCTTTGGCATTATTTTGGAAAAACTAAAAAATGGAAACTGAAATAAAAGAACTTTCGTAAAGTCAACCAGCACAAACCAAATCTCCCATTTTTTTGACAAAAATAATGCTCAAAGTAAAACTACTGTTGCAGAGAGTGTTGCAACACCTGATGGAACACTATGTGCAACATTTTCCTGCAGATCACGTTTCAATTCATTGATTTCTGCAAATCGCTCCCCCTGAATCCTCTACGAGTCTTACTCCCTCTGAATATGATAATCTTCTATGCATATTGCTTTTTATCACCTATCAAAAGCTTAATGTGACCATTACCATAATACTAAGAGTTAGTAGTACATGCTTTAAAAGAAGTGTAAGCCCCATGACACCTTAAATCAGATTTCCTTACCCACACACGTCTAGGAAATTTATTTTGCACATTAATCTTTGCTTTAGGTGTCCTTGTGAATGCGGAATTTGGTGGATTAACGATCATACCTCTTTTTAAAGCATTCAAGTATTTATAACATCTAGGTCTAATGTGGCTAGACAAATTACAATAGTAACAGATAAGAACAAATCTGTATGTTGCTTGTCTTGTTACAACAGGCTTTGCAACAAACTTCTTGTCTGATCTTACCTGAGCTTTCTTAAAGGACTGCATCATAGTATTGGTGGCTCCTTTCCCAAAGACTGTCTTCCCAAAAATTTCTTGACCCTTGTAACCAAGGCCTGAATGATCATCACAAGTTTTTTGTTGTGAGAGTAAGTGATCCAATTTTGTTGTGCCCGAGTTTAGCATCCTTAAATTCTTCTAGGTCTGCTCTAATTCGAGTCTAGTCTCAACAAGCTTTCTCTGATGGTTTGTTGCCAAGATTTCATAATTTGTTGTAGCCTTCTTCAACTCATCTCTTTCCTTTGTTAAGACAACAACTTCATCTTCAAGCGATTTATTTCGTTTGCAAACAATAAGCCATTTGATGTACATCTTCTTATAAGCCTCATGAATCTTCCCAAGACTTAGGTCATCATCGTCACTGTCATCTTCAGTTTCATCCTCAAAATCTGTATCAACAACTCCACCAGAGGTTATTGCAGACGCTATTGCAACAGACTCTGCAACAACATTATTCGTGCTAAATAAATTTTTATCTGTGAATTCATTTCTTACAGTGAAAGCCAAATAATTACTGGTATGATCATCTGCATCCTCTTGACTTTCATCCGAATCATCACTCCATGTAGACACCATGGTAGCCTTGTTTCTCTTCTTGAGAGTGTTTGCACACTCTGCTTGAACATGTCCGAATCCTTCACATTCTCGGCATTGTATTCCTTTATTTCTTTTCTTCTCTTCAAACCATTGAGAGTTAAAATTATTCTTTTGAGAATTTTTGTTCTTTGAATTCTCTCTAAATCTCCCTTTCTTGTTGATATTTCTCAGCATTTTATTGAAGTTTTTGGTGAGTAAGGTAAGAGACTCACTCAAATCGCCATCTTCGTCGGTCTCATCTTTGGTGGACACATCATCATAATTTGCTTGAAGAGCAATTCCTCTACTTTTCTTCTTATCCTTAAAGTTCATCTCAAAGGTTTAAAGATTATTTATGAGTTCATCAAGTCTCATCTTCTCCACTTTTTTGCTTCTTCGATGGCTGTCACTTTGTAAGCAAAACGTGCCGGAAGTGACCTCAAGGTCTTTTTCACCAATTTGGCGTCAGAATATTTTTCTCCAAGGGCGAAGGCTTCATTAGCAATATCACAAAGCTTTGAGTTGAAATCGGCAATACACTCATCTTCCTCCATACGCAAACGCTCAAAATGGGTAGTGAGGATTTGAAGTTTTGAAAACTTCACAGCATCCGTACCTTCATGTGCAGTTTTAAGAATATCCCACGCTTCTTTAGCAGACTCACATGTGGAAATTAATTTAAATTGATTAACATCCACAGCATTAAAAATGGCGTTCAATGCTTTTGAATTACTGTTTGCTAGCTTGTCCTCATCGTTAGACCATTCTTCTTCTAGCTTAGGAACGGTATTGCCTTTATCGTCTTTAGTTATTGGATGAGTCCATCCGGTTAAGACAGATCGCCATGTCTTCTCATCAATAGCTTTAATGAAATCTTTCATGCAAGCCTTCCAATAGGGGTAATTGACACCTTCCAGAAATGGTGATTTGTTCACAAATCTTCCTCTCATGATATACATTCTTGTAAAATCAACTAGTACACCAAGACCTTACCGAAATACACGTTAGTGACCCACTCTGATACCAATTGTTGGTACCGATTTGAATCTTTTAATACTTTATAAGCACTACAAGAAATATCAGCATTAGTAACTGATCAAAAACGCTATTAATCACTAGCAATATCATTTTATGGAGCGTTAGGACATCAAACGCTATTAAAAGTCCTAAAAAAAATAACGTTCTAAGAGAATTATGGAAAGCACTATAGAATTGAGGTATTATAGCGTTTAAAATAAGTTATTTTTAACCTCTTACAACTATTTAGCATGGCTACGATACAGATTAATACTTATTTTCATTGTCATGTTCATACTCTTGTAGCTTTTTAAAATTAGTATTGATATCCTTTTGAATTCATTCAAATAGATGGTGATTCTGAGCAACATCTTATATCTAAACAGGAACATTCAAATTAAAACATAAAAACATTCAACATATCAATTGTTATCAGTATCTACCAAGTTGGCAATAAAATTACGTCTACAACATAATTCATACAATGTCCAAAACCTTAACATTCAAAACAAATAAAGAAAACAGAAGAATAGCTGGAGATATCAAAGTATCCAAAACGTCCAACTAAGTGAAATGGTGAAGTAAATCCTTCCATCTTGACAAAATGCTTCAACAAAAAAGTCATCTCCACTGTTTAACCCGTAAAAAAAGTGATCCACTATCAAAACAATAATCAAACTCAACTAAAACTTCCACCATTTAACCTATAAATAAAACAAGGACTAGTTACACCATTCACAACTACATTGCCACATCCACATATGTTTTGCAGTGAATTAAAAGAAACATGGCTGTAATGATGCACTAGGCAAAATTTTAATGTCAAACTTGTAAGACAGAAAGTATCTTACATGTATTGTTATGTAAATAGTTGGAGAAAACATAAGTCTTCATTGCCTATATTTAAACCCGAAGAAGAAAGAAAGGAAAAAACGTAGTGACAACTCCTGCATAAAATCGTTCAACAAAGCAAAGCAAAACAAAATAGCAAAAGAGCAAAGACAACCCAAACCAAAGCAAAATAGCAAATTAGCAAAACCAAAACTAATCATAAACATAAGCCTCTGCAAATCAATTCCATTCCAACAAATCCTCCAAATCAAATGCATAGTTACACCCCTCAAAGAAAACCAACCTATTGTTCACATCTTGGCTCCTAGAGATCACCTTCTCCGGCGACATATCCCCATTGTTCAATTTCACGCATAGTAGGCTCAGAAATGTGTAATGGCCCTCATCGTCCCCTTATGGAGCATTATCCTAGACTATGACATAGTTTGCTACCAAGGTTTAGCATCACTTTAGCATAATGTAAAGTTCTCACTTCACTTTAAATAAACTAATTCTCCATATAAGGTCACTTATGAACATAGTTTATACACCAATATGCCAAGAGTTTTTGCATAAACTGGCAACCAACAATTATCACACCATTGAAAATCACTCAACATAAGGATCCACGGCCTCCAAACACATTTAATCATGGCATTTAAATTTCATACTATAAGTGACCATGTATATATTTTTTATGTAAGGAATGTGTGGTGGCCTTAAGGTTCCATGTATGGAGCAAACTTCATAGGCAACGACAATTACGCTACCAAGGTTTAGCTAACTTCGACATATTGGTGGGGATGGCCGTTAGAGTGAAGCAAAGCATACTTACCAAGGACATCGACATGTGGACTTTGCGCTTATAGACACAACAATTTAACTTCTTCCTGTGATATTCAACAGAGACATATATATACATATTATACTTGTACATAGAAGATCTTACTAAGGGAGCAATCAACAGAATTTAACTCCAAATGAGCAGTGGATGCATGTTATTAGCCCAGAAGCAAGAATGGCATAATAATAACACCATTTTTATATCAACTTAAGCAAAACATAAGAATAGAAAACTTCATTAAACCTGAGGCAAATGACGACTAGCTTCCGTTTCTTGTTCCGGTCCAACAACGGGGACGCTGCCCTGCCCTTCTCCTGCCGTGGAAGGACTTCAGCCAGCAGTCTAACCATTCTTCTCCAAAATTTATAATCAAACAAGAGCTAACAAAGTAATAAACTGCCAACATAGCTTCAAAAAGAATACTCCTACAAGTACAAATAAATCAATCAACTGATAATCAAATCCAGAATTCATTCCCTTTTGGCTTTACCTTGGAGGAAATCATCTCAGCCGTGGCAATCTTAGCAAGCTTAGCCTTGAAAGAAGGATCAAGATCCTTCTTGTCCAACGCCCGAACTCCAAATGCCTCCATAGACCAGAAACCCAAATTCAGAGATCAAATGGCAGTGGAAGAAAACTGGAAGCGAAAATGCAGTACACGAATTCAATAGCAGTACAATTCATCAAATTCAACAGATCTACACCTTTGGGAGTGAAAATGCAGTGCACAAAATTTCTAAATAAAACAGAGAAATGGAGAACAAAGAGAGAGTGAAATGTGAACCTCTTTGGGTAACAGAGCTTGGCGTAGGAAGAGAGCTTCACGGGCCTTCGATCTTCCTTCCACGACCTAATCTTCACAAAATCATGTCAACGAAAAAAGAACCAAAAGGGGGCGAATGACCGAGCGGGAAACGTAAAATTTGGGGGCAAAATTTAAGAAATGGAGAACATACAAAGATAGAGAAATGCGAACCTCCTTGGGTAACCAAGCTTCGCGTAGGAGGACAGCTTCACGTGCCTTCGATCTGCCTTCCACGACCCAGTCTATTTCAAAATCACGTCGAGGCCAAAATCAGAGCATAACCTTCCGGTCAAGCAAAGCAAATCAATTTGGATATCAGAGCATAACGGGGAAATTTTGGAATTTGGGGGAAAGAGAGGAACGAGTGAGGTGGAATCGAGTGAGTTTTCTTTTTCCTTGGCTGGGTAAATGCCTCTTTGTCAGAATAGGAGAAGTGGGAATTTAGGGCTTCTTTTTGTTCCTTGTTCGTATGAGACTTGGAAAGACTGGCAATGGAGGCTCGTCGGCGGTGAGATTGAGCGATGCGAATGATAGAGAGGAAGTAGTGGAGGCCTCTGGTCTAGAGTGGGGAAGCTTTTGTTCGTATGAGAATTTGAGTAGCAAGCAAAGCACAAATAAAAAAGGGGGGGGAATGAAGCGGCGGGAATTTGGAAATTTGGGTAAACGAGAGCAGCAAGCAGAGCAAAAAAAAAAAAAGAAGTTTTACTACAGTAAAAAACTCTCACAAATAATCACATCTAACTTTTTTACTACAGTAAAAAGCTCTCACATACAATCACATCTCAACTCGAATTCTAAACTCGAATCAGCGAAACGAACGAGGCCTTAGAAATTTAGAGAAACAATTTTTCCACTGTCTAATCACTCTAATGTGTACAGTTATATATATTTAAATATATACACAATAAACCAGTTAAAATTTTATTAACTTATATATATATACATATTATAACTATTTTGAAACCTTATTATATATAGCCGAAAAAACATTTAATAACTTTGTTTTAAAAACGCTATAACTAACAGTTATAAAATGCATGTTTTGTAGTAGTGAAGATAATATAAATAATGCAGAAACGTAAAATAAAGAACACGAGAGAAATGATATCGCGGTTCGATAACAACCTACTCCACGGGGCCACACCCAAATGATGAACAATCCACTAAGAATTCTTTTACAATTCAATTGGACTTAATCTACCCGAGACTCTCTCTCTAAGAACACGGCTATGAACTTGTAATTTCCCAATGGACTTGAACAGCGAGATCCCCTTTACTTTTTAACATTGGAATCCCTCCAACTAAGTTTTTCTCTAAAAAACACTCAAATCATCTATCTTGAATACAAGTGCTCACCTCTCTCACAACCCAAGAAAACTAATCAAAAGGTGTATAATAAACTGAGAGACTCTTTGAATAAATAAGCATAAAGTTAACAGTTTTACGACCTCCTCAATAAATTCGCTGAACCAAATCTGTTGCAAATCCTTGTTGCAACAATAACTGCAACATAGCTGTCAAGGTCGACTTTTCTAAACTAGTCCGCATAAATCTGCTTTAAATCTGAAACCTTCCCGAAACTCATATATGAACCTGGACACATTCCTAGGAGACAGAGGAAGATCATCTAGCTACAAAAACTCAATCAAATATCAATCAAATAACTAATTCTCAATTTACCATCTTTGGATCAATAGTTGACTTTTCAAAAACAGTAACTGAATTAAGTTTCTAGATTCTTTCAGACACCTTCCATAAAGAGCTTGCAAGAGCATACAGACACCTTCCATAAAGAGCTTGCAAGCTGTACATCTATTCTCAAACACAATCAACCAGCCAATCATTCTCAAAATAATGTCAATCATAAAATGATTAGAATCAATACATAATTTGGGAAACAAATCCCAACACTTTTCTTCCTTTTCCTTCTTATCTTTTTTATGGTATTTCTTTAACTGTGATTTTTCTGTATTTTCAAATATATCTCTTATAAATACTTTTTTTTACGATTATGTAAAATATTATTTTTTTGATCACTTTGATAATCATTCAGCCTAATCATATGCTATCAGAAATATTAAATGCTATAATCTTTATTCTAAGTTAGAGGTTTTAAACGTATTCTGTAATCGCCGTTTCCCTTACATTCCCTTACATTTTATTTTAATTGATAGAACACCATCGTTTTCTACTTTATAGGCAAGACATAGTCGTTTTATAAGAGAGATATTTTTACCCTGAACTCAAATCACTGTGACGCCTCCCACTCTAGCGGTGGGTCACCAACCTTATACTACTACTAGTAGGCTGATATATTGTCTAATCCATCACTTATTACTTAACTATCACCTCGTTGTATCTGTTGGGAATGGTGTCCTAAAAGCATGAGATGTAATAGGATATTTATTATTTATTTAATAAAATAGTTTATTCATTATTTTATGTGCATATAATTATGAATATTTTGTGAATATCAATGAAAATTCCATGATTATTTATGTAACCTTAAACACTGTATATAAGTGTTATATACGAGAGGATACTGTTTAAGGATAATAATCAAAAAGCAATGTTCATAATGAATTTAATTAAAGTTCAGAATCTTTAATTAAAACATTATTAATACATGTCATTCCCATTTAGAATGGAACGGTGTTATCCGCACTGTTAATATGGCGAGATATTGAATGAGTGTATTTCGCATAATGAGATTATGTGGAATAAGGACACAGACACAATATGAATTTCTAATAATTCCGTTAAGTATAGAAATTCTAATTGAGTCTACCGATGGTCATATATAGGATGATCTTAATCCCGAGTTCTTAACAGACTCCTATTTATGGATTTGTGTCTTTTGATTTACTCGGTACGGATTCTGAGATCCTGAATCCTATTCCTTGTATTTTGGAGACATGATGAAGTAGGTAGCCGGGAATGTTATTACACGAGATGGAATCCATTCCTTCTTAAGAAAGAAGTAGATAAATAATTCTCTTAAGGGTTGATTCAGTACTTGAACCAGTAGGAGCTCTGATTCATGAATGTGTTTTATGAATCACTGTCCATTAGAGAATCAAT